>NW_003299120.1:83401-293117 GCF_000151645.1 Tuber melanosporum | reverse complement strand
TTCCACAGCAATCACCAATCCCCAACACATAATCCTTGCAGCTTCAAGCTTGCGGACTTATATCGCCGTACAAATTCTAGTACTAGGCTACTGCAGGAAATCTAGGTAAGATTCACCAATAGTACCGCACAGTACCGTACTGCGCTTGGGACTGCTCGCTTTCAGTTCGCTGATAGTTGCTTATAGTGCTTGGCTCCCTGACAGCTTAATGCAGAATTTATCTGTGCCATATTTTTGCCATGGGATAATATATATGATTTCCCAATTGTGGGGATCCTCCTGATATAAATAAATCTCACAGATTTACAAACAAAAATAAAAAACCTTAAGGGACCACGCTGATGGATTGGATTGGTGTTGGCTTTTCTCTAAAAATCACCTGAAATCAAACCTAACCCTGACGGCAGCCTCCGCTGCAGTAACTTAGTTGAGCAATGGACTCCCCCATCCCCCGGAACCTCCGCTGGTAGAGGAACTATTATCTGCATTTCTTCTTCGCTTTGATTTAACAACTTTAAAAACCATTTGTTTTTCTGAGTATATGATACACCCTATTTTGCTCCCTGTTGCCACGGTATTTAGTCCTGAAAGCCTCGGTTTAGGGATTGTGCCCCTTTTCGTGAAATATACAGACAATAGCCTCGCACTCCAATGGACAACATCTCAGAGCTCATTGAGAGGCTCTCAAACGATGAAGTATTCTAACTTCTTTCCTGGCTATATCCCCCAGCTTTCTCTAGCTGACGCTTTATTAGGATGCTGTTAAAAAGATGGCGGTCTTTAAGCTCCAAAGTAATATCGGGGATCCGTCGTTTGCGGAGATATTCATAGCTCAAGGAGGACTCGCGAAGCTTCGGAAGTTGGCATTAACGGCCAGCGGGAATACACTTGCCTACTCTCTAACGTCCTTTTCGAGGCTTCTGGAACTCGATAAAGGGTGGGACTTTGTCAATTCCGAACTCATTTCACGGGTACCTACTTTCCGGCGCTCTTAGTTTTTGCTACGCACGAGGACTCACGCTGATGTCGCACGGATGGTAATTTAGGTTGTGGAATTAATCGTCACACATCCTCTTGTTAATATTCTTCGTGGCGCCATGTCGATACTCGTTTCGATTGTTTCTCACCCACATACTTCCTCGACTAGAGGTTCCTATACCGGTCCATTCGGATTTCGGGCACTAAAGCCGGCTATTTCTATGCACCCGCAATTTTTGGAGATGCTGGTTAGCAGGCTGTCGTCTGCGGACCATGCTCTATGCGCGAATTCATTACAACTCATAAACTCTCTTATGAGGGATGCTATCACCAATGATACAGACAATGAATGGCCAAGGTTTATTAAGAGATTGCAGGATTTGGGTGTTATCAAAGCTGTCTTTGTACGACTCACTTTGTTACGGACGGAGGGCTCTATTCCCGAAATCAATTGGCTGACAATCTGGGCTACAGATACTTATGCAAAGCTCAGCGTTACAGGATCTTGCACATCCGTTGTTAGAGTTCCAGGCATTGACTAAAGTTTTGTTGCGCAGGTGGAGGGATGTCAAAGTAGATTTGGAAGCCAAGGAGCATCGGATAGCGCTGAAGGGACTACACCTAGCAAGTGCACCAGAGAGATCAGATCCCGGGACGGACCCGAAAGCAGACTCGCCGGCAAAGAAAAAACATAATCCAGAAAAATGGAGGCGCCTAGGATTTGGGACTGAGTCTCCAGCATGGGAGTTTAGAGAAGTTGGGTTCCTAGGTATGATGGATTTAACAGACTTTGTTAGGAAAGATGAGGACGGATTCCGGAAAGTTCTCCTGGAACAAAACGCGAAAGAAATGGAGTATAGATGTCCAGTTGCCCGTGCGAGCATCACTGTCACTTCGATCCTCTATCATCAATTCCGGGTGGACAAATCCGAGATCGACGATATCAAGACTTATCAAGTTCTCGAATCACGAACAAATTATGAGAGGGCCTTTCGTCCGTTATTGCTTCAGTGGTCCAGACTCCATACCGGCGCTTTACTTGCATTCATACGCCTCTGGAGAGAGACTGGAGCTAGTCTGGAGGATTATGAAAAAGTCACGGAGTTATTGAGGGTGCTGATCTACCATGTTATTGGACAAGCCCCACGAACAAAAGAAGTCCATGAGGTGGAAGAAGAGCTCGCGCTTTTTGAATACTTGCGTCTGCGAGACCTTCAAATGGAGATCCTAGAGAACACCTATGAGAGTGCATGGGGGAATCATCTGAAGTTGGTATTCCTTTTCGGTTTGGACTGTAGCTAAAGTGCTGATCTAATACTTGTCCCGTTTGTAGGCATGTGAGGGAGGAACTAAAAACTGAAGCTCTGCAGTTCGTCAAGGAGCAACGCATACGATGTCTATTACATGGTGCATGGTTTCCTGTATCAACTCCTAGAACAGAGGCTTCGGGGCTGAAGATACAAATGGATAATAAAAAGTCCACGAGTGGATGGAGATACGTCCGACTTTCTCACAATAGGAGGTATCTCCACTACTGCGATTATGAGAATGAAACGGTATATGAGCCCAAGCTAGAGGAACTCCCTGAAAAGAGTAAGTCATCACACCATCGGTAATTGGATGCGAAAGCCTGATCTAACTTAATCAAACAGTCGACCTCTCAATTGTCTCTAGCGTTGTGTCAAACGTAGTACCTGCGAGTATTGGTTCCGGCTCCTCTCATGGCACTTTAACCCAAGGGGCCTCCAAACTTGCTAGCACCAAGATAACAATTCATGGATACACCGACTCGAACCCACAGCGTGCGAAGGAGTCTATACTACTAGTTCTCCATCCGCAAACCCATAGCGTTGCATCGGAATGGCTGGATGGGTTACTGATGCTCCTAAACCAACAGCCCATCACCTCCGAGACATCAAAACTGATCAATGTGGTGACAAATTATGGACTCAAGATCAGACTTCTTAACGTGAGGTATACGGATGATTTCCATACCAACCCTCCAGATCTTCCATCAAGAGACGGAGTAGATGATGATTATTACTATAGCTTGTTTGTTTAGTTAATTTTCCTTGCCGATTAGCTTTTTCTACTCGGGATTCATTCTTTTTCCCGATTCCCAGCTTTCGGGTTCACTATTTTACTTTATATTCTTTTCGGGGCGTGGAGGGGTTTAAGGATAAAGTGCGCGTGCTTTAATATATATCCGGTTTGCAGTAGGAATAGAATACCCCAGTTTGACTGGGGGGCCTGGTTGCCGTTCCCGAGATCATGTCATTGACTATCACTCGATCACTTTTACCTTCCTTAGGCTCACGATTATCTCAATCCCATTCCTTCCATAGCTTATGTTAGGGCCGGGGTTTTCTATGGTGTCGTAACAGAATTACAGCTTCCCGCAGAAGGTGTTTAGTAGCGGCGTTTCCGTAAGGTCCAAGCTCGCTCTCGTTGTCGCGCATGGTTTACAACAACTGCGACGGTCACGACGACAACGCCACCTTCTTGACGAGAGACGCGACCCGCGATTACCCCCATCCAGTCATAGTCCCCTCCTGTGAGCAACCCGCCTAAACCAGAGCTATTCCTGTCGCCCTCCACTCTACCGTGTCGCTCTAAAAACGCTCCTTTCCTCGCACCACCAAAGTCGCAGAAAACACCCCCGAGTGAGATCAGGTGAATAACCATTAAAGGCTTTGGGCTAGGTTTCTTCTTTAGGTCAACGAAATTTAAGATAAAAAATAATAAAAATAGAAAATAGGGAACGGAGCGATATCTGCAAGGGCGTCTAACTCTTGCTCGCCATTGCAATTGAAAAATACCTTCCACACACCTCTTGGGGACGCTCACACACCAAGCATCTATCAACACAAGCCGCCGACCATCTTTACCAACATAAAGTGCATAACGACCAACTCACATAACAAGAGAAGATTTGAGCGCCGGGTTGAAAGGAAAAATGTCCGAAGGGTATTTGCTCTTTCTTGTTTCCTTTCATGTATCGCCTTTTTTTGGAGGAGTCGTATCATACTAAAAACTATGACACATGATAGAGCTATGGATTGTTCTGCTGGAGTGGCAATCCCTAAGCAGAAATTCGACGGGCATGGTGGTAGCGGCCGCAACGAGGATAGTGATGTAGACATGCGTGATGTGAGCGACGAGGAGGATCAAGATAATGATTTGGATATGGAGCTTTTTGGTGATGAGTAAGTTTCTCATCATTTGGCTAATACTGAATTTATCTTTAGAAGGCCATATGGACTAAATCTGGGGGCTATGATACTAGCTTTCGCGAATTAGTCATCACTTCAGAAGCTGCTAGAGCCATGTCATCCATTGAGCGAGACAATCAGGAATATGTCTTCCTGGTAGCCGTGATCCGCACGTACCCCAACTACGGACCGTGCATCAACCTCCACTCGATCCACAGCAGCAGTGTGCGCGCCACCGCCACCGCAAAAAGTCACTTCAAGTCACTCTATCCGAGCATATACGCCTCCGACGACCCACTATTAGAATTCCTGCAGCCAAACGGTCACTTCATCGGACGGCAGTGCATCCTGGAAGAGTACGACAGCAGCGATAGCAGCGAGAGTGACGATTGCGACAGTGACAGCGACAAGGACAGCATCAACGACCCCCCAAAGTCCCTGCCGGAAATTGAGATAACCAGCGCATCCCGCCTTCCTCTCATCCAGCCAGAAATGCACGACCCCTGGGGCGACCCCGAGTACCTCCCCGACGCAGGCCATGTCTTTGTCGTCTTCGTGCAGGTCAGCAGTTCTGCGCGCCCCGGACAGACCAGCCGCAACATCCGCGGCGTGTACAAGTACCGCGACGAGGCGAACGAGGAGGCGGAGAACCAGGTTTCTACGCTCGTTGGCGAGTTGTGCATCAGCGATTGGTTTGATGGGTGTTATCGTGGTGAGAAGGTATACGTGAATTGTCAGACCTCGCATGCGCTTGTGCCCATTGAGGAGGTTGTCATCTCCACTGCATATGTGGAGATGGTTAGGGTGAAGGGGTGGGAAGTCTGGGATCCTGAGGAGGGGGGTATTTGTGATGGGTATGAGGACGAGGAAGATGAGGATGTTGAGACGGAGGTGCAAGAGTTGAGTAAGGAGGAGAAGAGGGAAAGGATCAAGGCGATTGCCAAGTATATGGCTGAAAAGGCCATGTTGAATATCAGGGAGAAGAGGGAAAGGTTTCAGGAGAGGAGGGAAAAGCGCAGGAAGAGGAAGGAGAAGGAGGAGAAGGAGGCTGAGAGCTGTTACACCCTCCTCGATAGTGATGACGATGAGAGTGAGGATAGTGAGAGCGAGGGCAGCATTCAAGAGGAGTGGTAGCGGTGGTAGGGGGGAAGGTTGAGAAACGATCATACATTTTATATCCCGAGATACTGGGGTCTGCGATAGCTATATCAATACTTTGCTTGTATTTTTAAGTTGTATCTTTACCCTTGCAAGTTTTGTGTAATTCTATTGAATAAGTGCTTAAGTTAAACGAGATAGGTAAGCAGCATCCTCCCTATATGACCTCAATCCCATGCTAGGAAGGGTGTATGGGGGAACCGAGTTACGGCGAATATTGTCCCGTTTCAAGAAGTTCAGTCACAATGTATCACTCGTCAAATTCTTCCCCGATCTTACCGGAGATCACGAGACCGTTCTCTGTTCGTTGGAAGTTCTAGCGGCTCTGATATGCCTCCTAGTCACATACTCAGTTGCCTCGGGTCATTTTCTCCCGGGAATTTTATTTATTGAAGATAATTTCCCGACCTTCCTTTTACGTGTCCACTCCAGACTCTCTCGACATCAGCATCGATTCGGTAGAGCGCCCTCTCTGGACGGATCGGTGTGGCCTCTTTTCCCTACTTACAGTACATACCCTGTTAGCAAATAGAGCAGAACTTTCCTAGTGGGTCTCAATGCCTGTGCTGATGTTGGTGGGTTTCGTAGGAAATTGTAAGGCAAAGACGTTGGGTTGGTTCGAGTCTGGGGACACTGGTGGGTTACATGCAGGTTTAGGGACTGCAGTGGCATCGTGGTGAATTATGCGCTATATCTAGTTATTTTACCGCACTGCGCTCACTATAGCGGGTGTTCGGGTTTTCGAATGATGATTCGAGTATCATATGATATAACTTTCACAGGGTTGGGTGGGTATCAATATTATCGGGCGGAGACACCAAGCAGGGGTATCATACCTGGGAAGTTTTGGTTACATCAATTGTTGTTTCGCGTTGGGCGCCAATTTTGCAAGATCGGGTTATGGGATTTCACATCGGATTTTTTTTGATATGATTTAATAGATGCATATTTGTATCATACAAAAAACAAAAACAAGGGCTACATTTTATTTTTAATTGCTATCTGAAAGCAAACCCGAGATTACCGGCCCAATCCCCCATCTATTAAACAAGCAAGACACTAGAGAGTTGTTAGCATGTCAAGAACTATGAAGAGAGTTGGACCAGGACAACTTACGCATTTACACACCCATCATTCTCACAGTTGTTAGTGATCTGAGCCCATCTACCCCAAACGACCTTTCCACCGGCGGTAACCATACCAAGTTCACTATTAAGCCATCAGCCACCACTATCCAATGAAATTAAAAGCAAAGGGGGGGCAAAGGGGACAAACCTGACGTTAACCTCGATAATCGTTCCCTTAGTGAGTACACCAAGCTGTGTGTACATCGGGCTCTGCGGGTTCTTCTTAACCGCAAGAATGGGTAACTGAACCGTAACGCCCAATTCTGGATGCGTAACATTCGCCTTCTTATACCTCAACCCCATGGGCCTAATAAACCTCTCATACTTGACGGGCCTTCTGGTGAAATCCGCCCCGACAAAAGTTGGCTTGGTAACAACCCTCTTCCACCCCTTCTTCGCCGTCTTTTTTCCCGTCTTGACAACCTTGAACATCTCCTCCTCGGCAATACCCCGGACCTTCGGCAAGGGTACGGAGAACTTCGCAGCCTTCTCCGCACGCTTCTGCTTGATTTGCGAAGAGAGTGCTTTGGCGGTGTTGGGCTGTGTACGGTCGAGGAGGTAGGCCGGTAGTGGGTTGGATGAGGGCTCGGATGGGCCATCGGTTTTGACGTTCCGCTGCTCGTGTTGCCGGATGGTCTTCTTCATCTGTATCTTCTCCGCGTGGCGCTTTTTGGCGTAGAGTTTGGCGCGCAAGCCGTGCAGTTTCTGGGCATTCTTGGAGGCTTTGTGGCCCTCACGGGCTATGCGCTTGCGCCTGAGGGTATTTATTAATAAGGTAATTGAGTTTGAGTGCTAGGGGGTTGGTGGGAGACTTACTTCCGCTCTTCATGGTCGAGTCTGGAAGGGTTTGGTTAGTATGGTGGTCCTGATTTTGCAGGAGGGGAAATTATGACAAACCTCCTACCATGCTGTTTGGTCCAGCGCTCAATGTACTCGTTCTGAGGCATGGCGTTGGCGGAGGGCTACGATTATGGCCGTTTGTGGAAAAGATGGGAAAACCTTAGAGGAAGTTGTTGAAGTCCCAAACGAAGTTTTTAGATGTCTTGGCGAGCACGTGATAATGGGCAAGACCATGATGCGTCACTCGGAAAATCAAAGATTGTCAACTTGGTCTATGCTCTCAGGTGGAATACCACGACTTGTAGAAGTTGGCTTACATTAAAGTGGGATGGTACTAGCGCAAGGTTAAAAGCAAATATGTTATGATACTGAAATTGGTGTAACAAGCAGGACCTAGGAACGAGAGCGTTTGTGCTTAACTTGGCCACTGCCACAGATGGGTATTTTAACTACAGAAGTGGTAAAAAGGTTCGAATTACCAATTGCGACTATTATACACCAAGAGTTCAATCTAGCATCAAATCATCATCAGCTTCCCCAATCTCGACACCCCTGCCTCTCCCTTCCAGGAGCTCCCTCCTGATCTCAGGGCTAACAAGCGGATGGCCTTTGACAAGCACGACATCCAAAAGCACATCTCGCTGGTCCTCGGTTATATCATTTTTGTATCTCTGGGCGAAAGCCAGAAAGCTCTGGTGCCACAGCAGCGGGAGCGCATCAGGGACCGACTTAAACCTCATAAAGTGAAACACAAGAGCGTCGATAACTTTGTATGGGAGCGCGTACTTCTTGTCAATTAGAACTTTAATGAAAACGGATGTTGGGCCGGTGTAATCCATTTCGCATAGGCGGAGAAGTGCAGCGGCGGAGTGAAGAACTGGGACCGAGATGCGTGTTAAGACTGAGCCGACAATTTGAGCCTCTTTTAAGGTACACGTTCCACTCTACTTTAGAAATTAGTTATGTCGCAGCGATGGGTAGGGGAACCGCACGAACCAGAGCAAGAGGGAATAGGAATCCTTTGAAGAATGCTGCAGGCTTATATAGTGATTTTTTGATAGCATTATAAAGGTGAACATTGAGCTTCTTGTTCTCCTGGATGTCGTCTCGCACTCGATCAAGAAGCACAACATTTAGGAACCTATAGACCCAAACCGTTAGTAGGAATACCAATAGCTAGTGGGACTGTATGACGGGATCTCACTTTTGGCATTGATTCGCTTTGGTACTAGCAAAGAGTCTAGTTGCCTCGTAGCAAGCATGGGGTGACCACTGATCTGGCCTTGTGATGGAGAGAATCTCTTCCCAGTTATTAAGCGATGGGATGATCTTAAAGGCTTTAGGAAGCTTCCCGGATTTGTAGCGCGAGAGCAAAAGGCCAACTCTGTATGAAACCGCAGTCGTAGTTAGTAAAATTTCAATTCCGGAGCAAAATATGACGAATGCTGGACACACGAACTTTGTATAGACCTCAATTATCTTCGGTGGTAGGGTAGAGGTCTCTTCGTCCCCTATTGGGTGCCCAGCCAATTTCGCCTCATGCTCTGCAATTTTTTCCAAGATCTTGTCCGCAAGAGATATCCGCTGTGCGGCCCCCTGACCTGATGGCATGAATTGATTGAATAGCTCTATATCTCCTTCATCAACTTCCTGTTCGTGGTCAGTATTAGGTCTTAGATAAGAATTTACACTAAGCATACCACTTCCTCAACAATATCATCTTCGCCAAAATCAGCTTCCTCATACTCCTCCTCATCGGACTCTTCCTCCTCCTGGTCCTGCAATCGCATTTGGGCAGCGGATCCAAAGAATTCACCCTGGGCAGCATTTTTCCTGGCCTCCTCCTCGTGAAGTTCATCTTGTTGGTCTCGAGCAATTTTTAGAATTCGTTTTGATGACCCAGAGTCGACATAGTTCTCAAAACTTTCGCTCTTTTCTTTCCGCTTGGACCGCGCAATTCTCCGTAGATTTCCGCTTTCGTTTTCCACTAGATCGTCGTGTAGCGGGTTATGGCGTCGGCCCTGACGAGGTGCAACTTCTTTCGGCATATTGCTTAACAATAAAGCGATTGTGACACTAGAGGAATGATACTGGGATGGCTGGGGGTCGTGGCAGTTTTATTGCTTCCGCGAATGGTTTTGATGTTTTAGGGATTCAATAATACTGCACAATGTTCCCCAAGCTTCAGAGTGGAACTCGGAAATATTGAAACGCACACAGAAAAAGACTGAACTTTACTTACGTAAGTCAGGGCCATGGTGGGGGCGAGGCTAAGCAGATAAGCGAGGTGGGAATCTCAAGCCGGGTAACTTAAAAGTGCCCCGCGAAATCTGCCAGCGGTCCCTGAATCCAAAGTAAAACCTACTCTACTCTCTTTCCTCACCATCACACAATCAGCAATGGAAAAGGTTGACAAAGTAATCGAGGGTGTCAGGAAGGTCGCGCTTGGTGAAGGGAGTGAAAAACCTGCTGAGGGAGCCTCCCAAGCTCCCAAAGCTCCTAAGGCTGGCAAAAAATCGAAGAAGGTTGTTGCCAGTACAGCCACGGGTCCTTTGGAGGTATGATATACAAATATTTTCCCACTTTGCCAACAATTATTTTTACTCGGTAGGACTAATTTTTTTTTCTTTAGTTAGAACCTCCACCGGAATATATCTCACATAGGATTCACCTATTTGAAAAACTAAAGGCTGAATATGATCAAGAGGTTGCTGGTACGAATAGACTCTTATTTCAACTTTGAGCCATAACGCTAAACAACTTGTAGCAAAGCCTCGCGAGGACATTACTATCAGTCTCCCTGATGGAAAAGTTGTTGCCGGTAAATCATGGGAAACTACTCCATCTTCAATTGCCCGCGGAATTAGCAAGAGCCTTTTTGAGAAAACTGTTATTGCAAAGGTCGATGGCAATGTGTGGGATTTGGAAAGACCGTTCGAGAAATCTGGAACCTTAGAGCTTTTGGATTTTGAAGATCCGGAAGGTGGGTCATTTCGGATACTTCTACTCTAATCATCTTGATAACACCCAACTCTAAAGGCAGGCGTGTGTTCTGGCATTCCTCGGCTCACGTTCTTGGCGAGGCGGCTGAGCGTCGATTTGGATGTCACCTTTGCCTTGGACCTCCGACCGATGATGGATTCTTCTACGAAATGGGTCTTGGTGAGGGTGAGGTTGTTACGGCTACCGATTACAAACCGTTGGAGACCATCGCCCAGAAGGCCATCAAGGAGAAGCAACCTTTCGAGAGACTAGTTGTATCAAAGGAAAACCTTATCGACATGTTCAAACACAACAAATATAAACAGACTTTGATTGGATCCAAGATTCCTGACGGAACTAGTACTACTGTTTATAGATGTGGGCCGCTGATCGATTTGTGCGTCGGTCCTCATGTTCCAAACACTGGGAGAATAAAGGCTTTTCAGGTTATGAAGGTATAGTACGACCCCTCGTCTGCTTAATACCTGTTTTTTTAAAAAAATTAAAAATTAAAAAAAATGACACTTATTATATAGAACTCCTCATCGTATTTCCTCGGTGATGCCATCAATGACTCACTCCAGCGCATTTACGGTGTCAGTTTCCCCGACAAGAAGCAGCTTGAGGAACACAAAAAACTCCTCGAGGAAGCTGCA
The DNA here is from genome assembly GCF_000151645.1 of Tuber melanosporum. Taxonomy (NCBI): domain Eukaryota; kingdom Fungi; phylum Ascomycota; class Pezizomycetes; order Pezizales; family Tuberaceae; genus Tuber; species Tuber melanosporum. The sequence continues at coordinate 282,164 of NW_003299120.1, read as the reverse complement.
AAACGTGACCATCGTAAAATCGGTAAAGAGCAGGAGTTGTTCTTCTTTCACGAGCTCTCCCCTGGTTCATGTTTCTTCCTCCCACATGGGACCCGCATCTACAACACCTTAGTTGGCTACCTTCGTCAGGAGTACTGGAAACGTGGGTACGAGGAGGTTATCACTCCTAACATGTATAATGCCAAGCTCTGGGAGACCAGTGGACATTGGCAAAATTACCAGGAAAACATGTTTACCTTTGAGGTTGAGAAGGACAAGTATGGTCTTAAACCTATGAACTGCCCTGGCCATTGTTTACTCTTCGGGCACCGCGAACGCAGTTACAGAGAGCTTCCGTGGCGAGTTGCGGATTTTGGTGTTATTCATCGCAATGAATTTTCTGGCGCTCTTACTGGATTGACTAGAGTTAGAAGATTCCAACAAGATGATACTCACGTTTTCTGCACCGAGGAACAGGTTAGTAGTTCCCCTATTTGAGCTCTCAATATTTAATATTAATATAAAAGGGGTAAAGGTCGGATCAGAAATCCACGGACTCTTCGATTTCCTTAAGACCGTCTATGGACTTTTAGGCTTTACCTTCAAACTCAAGCTTTCTACCCGCCCAGAGAAATTCGTCGGTGACATTGCAACCTGGGATTCTGCCGAGGCTCAATTGACCAAAGCCCTTGACGAATTCACCGCCGGCGGTGGTGGAAAGTGGGAAATGAACCCAGGAGACGGTGCCTTCTACGGTCCCAAAATCGACATCACAATCTCGGACGCCCTCCGCCGCGAACACCAGTGTGCTACTATCCAGCTCGACTTCCAACTCCCCCAGCGCTTCAAGCTAGAGTACAACACCGGTGAGCCCTCGGCGAAGGCTCAGGACGGAAAGGATGAGATGGGGCACTACAAACGCCCCGTCATGATCCATCGAGCTATCCTGGGAAGTGTGGAGCGCTTCATCGCGATCCTTACAGAGCACTTTGGCGGGAAGTGGCCGTTCTGGCTCAGCCCCCGGCAGATCTTGGTCATTCCGGTAATGGCCGCCGCGAATAACTACGTGCTTGAGATTCAGAAGCTGTTTAGAGCGAAGATGATGCATGTCGATGTTGATATCGGGCCGAATACTATGGCGAAGAAGATTAGGACTGGACAGTTACAACAGTACAACTTTATCTTTGGCATGTTTCGCCCCTTCATTCTCCTTAGGCCTTAGTGTGCTAATAATGTCGTAGTCGTTGGAGCCGAAGAGGAAGAATCGCGTTCCGTCAACATCCGCAATAGAGACAACAAGGAAACGCAGAATAAGGGCGAATTAGTGCCAATCGACGTAGCGCTTGAAAAGCTCTGTGCTCTCAGGGATGAGAGAAGGGTGGTTAACGAACTGTAGATTGTAGTCTTTTCGGTTTCAAGATGTTAAAATGGGAGTTTGTTCTGTTTTACGTTTGAGTTAAGATACCGAGTTATATCAGGTGAACATCCTAATGGGCAATAATGCTATATTTGTTTTTATGCGCAGTGGATCTGGATGCTCTCCGCCCCTTACCCCCGGCTGTTGAGCGAGTGTGGCTAGGGGGGAGAGAGGGATGGCGAGCATTCGTACACTATTCGAGTGTGAAAAACCCCTGCCTGGAGCCCCACATACTCGTGATGCCCAACTTGAAAGTCGGACGCAATGTCCTGAACCAAATCTCGGTAACCCGTGAATATTGTAGCATCCAATACCCGGATGCCTGGTGACTATATACCGCACATCTGCGACACGTGACCCCTTTCAAATCCTATCTTGCTCATAGTTAAACCTACTCTTTTCTCAACATTGATATTCCGGCCTGATCCTAACCCTGGTACGGGCTTTGTATGATACGCATTATATGATACTCGCCTGTCGTTGTTGGTTGGGTATACTGTGCTCTAGCCTCCTGGGGTGTTGATTGTTGTGTTGCTGGTGCTGGGGTTCTTCTAGAGCTTTGGGTGCTTGTGGCGGCTATGGCTTCTGTCCTGTCTAGTAATTTACTTGATCCCTAACTCCAAGGCCACCCCTTAGCACACGAAGGGATCTTGTTGTAAGATATAAGTGGCTGGAGCCTATAATTTCTCTCCCTTCGAGGGTGAATCTGCCCCAAGATCCTTATTAGCAAGCATCATTCCATTTTAGAGTTTGTAAGAGTTGAAGAAAGCGTGGGGGGGGGTCGCGGCCTTGTATATATGTTGCCTGGAGATGGCCTAATCGGCAGGCAGATTCGAGGTTTGTGAATTCGATCCCTATGTTGCGTATCTGGTTATAGCAACTTATCACCATGATGTCCTGGTTTAACTGGTCACCTACACGCCTCATGTTAAGATCTGTGATATCAACAATACTCAAAAGGGGGGGAAGATCTCTGGGATTGGGATGAGTGGGCTTGTGCGAAGAAGGGGGGCTTGGATTGTGTAAGGAAATTCCCGTCATGAAAGGTCACTCGTCAATAAAAGTAGATAGCAGGAGAGTGGATATGGAGATGAAGCAGACCTACTAGAATGGATGCTTATTTGACAACATGCTAGCCATCCTCTCCTTAGGTGACATTTAAACAGAGTACAAGTTCTTGTGCGAAATTCCAAAGTCTACTACATATATTTTCAGATATCGTACAAGCTCCATCCCGTGTAAGTAGAAAAAAAACTTTTAGCTCTAGTACAAACAGCTCATTCCGATCAGATATCATCACACCATCCCTTTGCTTCTCCCTATAGTGCTGTAGGCTTCATTTCTTACTCTTACTCTTCTTCCCCTTTTTGTGCACCTTCCTCATTTCCTGTTCGTAAATCTCCGTCACCGTCTCGCCCGCCTTCCGCTTATTATGGCTCTTGGTCTTGACGCTGACAACGGTGCTCTTGCCGCTGCTGTTTTTACTTGTAGCAGACTTGATCTGCTTCTCGGCGCTCTCCCAGTCCGCGGATTCGGTTGAGGGGATTTCGTACCTAATGATTGACCCAACAAAGTCAACACATTGAAACTTTACGTGTGGGCGCACGGACAAGGATGCAGAGAGCGCAGGCTTTATTGAAATTTACACGGACATTGGGGAAAGGAAAGGATTACTTTGAAAGATCCAAAGAATTAATCAACTCCCTCTGCTTCTCCTTCAACTTCATGCTCGCAATGACTTCCTCTCCGCCTTCTTGGAGGTCGTCTGCGAGGGATTGCTCGACAGGGTAGAATTCATCTGTTTCTATTTCGTTATTGTTGTCGCCGCCGTTGATCTTTTTCTGTTTTGGTTTTCCGGCCTCTTGCGGGAGTGTCTCGGAGATTGCTTGGGAGAGGAGATGTCGGAAACATGTAGCAACCTTTCGGATGGTCTTCTGGAACATGGAGAGGACCTGTGCGGGTGGAAGGTTCAGCTCTTTTTCGATGTCTTCCAGTGTCTTCCTTTGCAGTCCGATGGCCATCAAGACAGCTTGCTGAACGCCAGCTAACTTAACGGATCCTCGTAGGCGGCCGGTGAAGTATAGTTGAGCGATGAGGGGGATCATGTCTACGATTACATGGTAGTCGAGCATATTGTCTGCGTAGGATTCCAGACGTTTTAAATCGAAGGGTGAGAGGTATTCGTCCAGCTGGGCCTTTGTTAGAGCTGCGATCGAGTTAGTGTATGGCTGGCAGGTTCAGATAGCTGGGAAGCACTCACGAAGATCTTCCTGTCCCGAAAGCCTTGCCCCGGCATTTGCGGATTCGAAAATAGTTAAGGCTAATACAGCCGGGAATTTTCTGAACTCGTAAGAGAGTAAGGTGAGAAAGCGTTTGTGGAAGTCTATTGTTTTCGGATATTAGCCCCAATATGTTGCACTCGGGTCGACATGTCGGTCAGTACAAACCTCTAGCGAACGCCCCCAACCAATCGTTATCTTTGCTAGCCAAAGTCTTTATCATTACGCAAGAATGCTCTCCAGTTAACTCAGTAGCCGTCTGCCTGAGGTATACCGGAGCGAATTTTTGTTTTTTCCAAAACTTGTGAAGTTTATCTGTTAAACCGTATGACACGCCAATGTAATCTAGAGTATCGGGCCTTCTTTCCGACATTCTCAGAAGCAGTGGGGGTAAGGATTCCCTATCGCGGATTTTGATATTATCGGTTTGAAGGGTCGAATTCTCGATTTCTTCATCAGTCACACGAACCATCCCTTCATCGACATAGGTAGCTCCTTCGTCAAGTGATTGGAACTTCCCTTCGTAAAAGTCAGTGAGGAGTTGGAGAGCTCGAGATCCATAGCCCATCTATTGATGTATTAGTCACTGCAACCTTTGGGAGGTCATGGGACAGGATTTCTTACTCCGGTATAATCAGGGTTGGTCGCAATCCGAACGACTCGCGCACCAGAAAGGCTTGCAAAGCCCTCGTCTTGAAACTTTGGAATAGTTAGCTTAGTCCGACGTTTCATAAGGTAAAAATGTGCTTTACCTGTTGAGAAACAAGCCAAGGGATCATGTCTCCACCTTCCCTCCTCCCTCGAGCCAAACTCTGCTGCACAGACTCTCGAGAGATCTGGCCTTCCAATGACACTTGAATCACGCACAGAGGGTCTGGGATATTCTTACTACCCTCCTGTACAGGAGGTAGCAAAACAAAGAGTTGGTGAGAAGGTGCATCACTCAGAAGCTGTAGATCGTTCGGGGAGTTCTTGTAATGACTAGCGACATAAAGTCCCATCATGCGTTGCAAAAATCGCTCCGAAACCGGGTGATAGGAAAATAAGGTATCTCGATTAACGTAAAAAAGCTCACATTTCGCAGTGTCTGGGGTTCCGTGTACAGTGCTGCGATTGCTGGGGAGGGTAGCGTCGAGGCAGAGGAGATTGTTTAACCATTTCTCGACGGGATCATTCGGCGCGTACCGGATCGGTTCAGAAAGCGTAGCTTCGCGCAGGCTTCTTCCTCCACATCCGACAGTATCTGGCTTTTTGCCCGTCTTTCCGGAGCGGTCAGCTGTCTCGCCGTCTTGAGTTGATCTGATGAGCCCGGAGGACTGGTCTCGCAATTGCTGGATCAACTTTAGGGAGAGTGAGCGACCGGTTCCCTCGTACCCATTGATCGTTGATGCCATGAATACAAGGTAGGGCCCCATCAACTTCTTAACAAGTGGAAGGGGAATTGCGGCTGCTTCATCAACAACTACCAACTCTGCCTGCCCGAGAACGTGAGCATCTTGGGGTTGGATATATTGAATAGTTTGCCTGTGTTGGCGGTGGATATTAACCCTGACAATTGCTTTGTTGAAAGCTGGGTTTGTCGACTGAATAATATCGTAATCGAGATGGTCGCTGTAGTTTAGAGCGTCAAAGCCTTTAAAGATGAACTCAAACAAGGTTTTCAAGTTCTCAGGACTCGGTGAAGTGATGAAAATATTAGAGTACCCGTGTGCAACGGCCGCGGCAATGGCTACGCCTAATGCTGCGGACTTTCCTCTTCCTCGTCCGGCTGTAAGTGTAACTGTGCTTCTAAGGGTTTTCTCGGTGATTGCATCTACGAAAGTCATGATCGCCTTGGCTTGATCTACTGTTTTTGAAATGTCCACTAGGGAACCGACAGGCTGAACCTCGGAAAGGCTCTCTTTCAGTTCCAGCAGCTCTCGTTTCTGCTCTGTCATTCCTTCTTCTGAAGATACAGGCGGCAGAGCAGTAACGCCTCTTGCACCCGAGATTGGAAGAACATTGAGTTCATCATCTACTACTAAACAGCTGGCGCAATCGGCAAGGGAGAGAATAAATCTCTCGTTGAACCTAGCAACCACATCTCCGTGGGCTTCTGTTCGGTACCTTGAGTGTATATCCTAGGGGAATAAATTTAGCAAATTCCTTGAAATTATTGTATTGCCTACACCTACCATAGTCATCGTATAAAGCTGCTTCAAACTGGTCATAGTCTTTAATAGTAGGATGACCAGCCCACCTCCCTCAACCGTCTCAATCGTCCTCGCCAGCAAATTCGGAGTCAGAGCCTCGAAGTCTTGTATGATACACATTCCATATGTGTTACCCAAAATCTTCTCAGTCTCCTTGTAGTAACAGTACCGGATGTTGGTGAGACTGATAAAAAGCTCGAACGGATCCTCAGCATTAGCCTCCCGAATCCCTCGCTTGACCTCCTTCTTGATTTTAGCCTCTCGCTTCTTCCGATGACTGCGGAATTAATTATCAGCATAAAAAACAAAGAAACAATTGCTCCGCCATCAAAAACAGGTTTCTACCTCGAGAATCCGAGAAGGTCTTTTTTGTAAGTCCACAGGACGGACTTGTTCTGCTTGGGGTCGGCACTCCCGAGAATATAGTGCAAGTTCAAGATGACATCCTTCCCTCGGTCGCCGACAACAACGAAGAAGCTGCGTTTCTTTTCCTTTACGACTGTGAGTACCTTAAGCACTGAAGTGGACTTGGAGAAGAATTTGTACCTGAACACCATTTCGGATAAGATCAGGAATGCGCTTGTCACTATCAGTTCGCAGTCAGAACATGTTAAAATAGAACTGTAAGAGAATAGAGTGACACACATTGCCTTCTTAACCATGATTCCTGTGGTAGAGTGGGGCGAGGAAGGTGGGGGATTTAAGGGAGGATAGAACACCAGTACTACCACTGGGAGGGACAGACTTTCATCTGTAAATCCTCAAAAATTTAGGAAAGTCTTGGCACGTGTCTTGCCAAGATTTCACTGCATCAGCAAGCAGGGTAACCTTTAGCTTCCCTGTCTCATCATAGAATTCCAGGTCTTGCTCTTCCGAGTCTCCCCAGCTTTCCACCTGCCTCAGCGTAACCGCCAAACCACCAGACACAGTACCCTAGCAAGTTCTAAAGCTCGTCCACCCTTTCCACCATGCCGGTCGTAAAGGGCGGTGTCTGGACCAACGTCGAGGACGAAATTCTTAAAGCTTCGGTTTCTAAGTACGGACTCAACCAGTGGCAACGCGTCTCTTCGCTCCTTGCCCGAAAATCGGCGAAACAATGCAAAGCTCGTTGGGCGGAATGGCTGGACCCCAGTATTAGAAAAGTTGAATGGTCTCGCGATGAAGATGAAAAACTCCTTCATTTGGCCAAGTTAATGCCCACACAGTGGAGGACAATTGCGCCCATTGTTGGAAGAACCGCCACGCAGTGCCTAGATCGATACCAGAAGCTCCTCGATGAGGCCGAAGCTCGAGAGAGTTCGGAGTTGGGTCTTGCTGGACCAGATGGGGCCGAGGCAAGTGCACCGAGTGCGGATGATATTAGGAGGTTTAGGCCGGGGGAAACTGATCCTGACCCGGAAACAAAAGCCGCTAGGCCTGGTACGTTTATCTTGGTCGCTACATATGAGATTCACTTTCTTACTGACTGCTATTTTTCAGATGCGGTTGACATGGATGAGGATGAAAAGGAGATGCTAAGCGAAGCTCGTGCCCGTCTCGCGAATACTCAAGGAAAGAAGGCTAAGCGCAAGGCTCGTGAACGGCAACTCGAAGACTCTAGGCGATTAGCCGTACTTCAGAAACGCCGGGAACTCAAACATGCGGGTATCAATATTAAATTAACCAACCGGCGCAGAGGCGAAATGGATTATAACGCGGATATTCCATTTGAGAAGAAACCAGCATTGGGATTTTACGATATTAGTGAGGAAGAGGCTCGGAATGAGAGGCAGCGTGCCAACATCGATCCCCGGAAGGCTTTGTCCCATACCAAGCGGAAAGGAGATCAAGACGAGGATCTAGATAGAAAGAGGAGAAAAGGTGGGGATAAAGACAAGAACGGTGCTGCTGCTGCTTTCGCATCCGCAGCAAAGGCTGGACAATTACAAAAGATTCGACAAGCCGAGCAATTGAGTAAGAGAAGGCAACTTGTCCTTCCTTCGCCACAAGTTGGGGAGACAGAATTGGAGGAAATTGTTAAAATGGGTTTGATGGGTGAAGATGCGAATAAAATTGCTGGAGCCAGCGATAACGAGTCGACTAAAGGGCTGGTTGGCAGCTATACTAATATTAATACTGGCGCACCTATTCGCACTCCGAGGGCTCCCCCGACCGAAGACCGTGTAGCGAACGAAATCAAAAATATCCGTGCGCTTACTGAAACCCAGTCTTCACTTCTTGGAGGGGAGAATACCCCATTGCATGAATCGGGTACCACTGGTTTTGACGGCATTGCCCCCCGGAAGATGACCGTGTCAACACCGAATCCTTTAGCGACACCATTCCGTGCTGGTGGGGTCGTAGACGCTACACCTGGTGCTACCCCAGGTAGACCTGGACAAACACCTTTAAGGACTCCAAGAGATTCTTTAGCAATCAATCAGAATGGGGCATATGCCGGTTCTCTTGTTTCCATGACTCCTAGGGACCAAAAGCTGCAACAGAACTCGATCAAGCAGCAGTTGAGATCTGGGTGGGTACTATGTTAACCTAGGATTTACATAACATTTGCTAACCATCACCCAGTTTTGCGTCGCTCCCTAAGCCTAAGGAGATAGAATTAGAAGAACCAGAGGAGCCAGAAGAAGATACGGACACCCCGGCGGGGTCACAACCCGTAGAGGACAGAGAAGAAATAGACCGCCGGAACCGTGAACGCGCTGAGGCTGAGGCTACGGCAGAACTGAAACGCAGAACACAGGTCATACAGAAGTCACTCCCGCGCCCAAGGATTGTTGACATCGGAGCACTTCTAGAGGCCGGGATGTCAAACGAACGGAATTCTATACAAAAAATGATTTCCCAAGAAATGGCCACCCTGATTGGGACAGATGCCCTACGATACCCAGTTAAGGGCGGAAAGGTCACAGGCGCTCCAAAACCCCTCGAGAAATTGGATGATGATCTCCTCGAGAAGGCGAGAATGGAGATTGTTTTGGAGTTGTCGCCGGAAATTGTCGAGCGGGCTAAACCGGGGGTTGAGGGTGCTTGGCTGAGGATTCATTCATCTCCTAATCTTCCAGGACTCGAAGATTACCGAGCAGGTGACGAAGACAACCAGATTAAAACCTATGACGTATGTTGCATTAAGCCCAGCCTATTGAAATAACACAGCACTAACCCATATCTATATTAACTTAGTTCATCCAAGAAAAGCTCACCAAAGATGCCACTCAGGGCAACAAACTAGAGAAGAAACTCAGCCTCCACCTCGGCGGCTACCAAGCCCGTTCCAAAATGTTGTGCCAAAAGTTAATCGAAGCATCTGAAGCAATCGCGGAAACAAGAAGGGACCTGGAGGGCTTCAGAACCCTGAAAATTAGCGAAGCAGCCGCCCTCCCGAAAAGGCTTGAAGGGCTTAGGAAGGAAGTTGCCTTCTTGGACAAGAGGGAAAGGGAAGCCCAAGAAGTCTATAGAACTAGAAAAGAAGAGTTGGAGAGTCTGTAAAATGTTTTTCGTTTTCCATTGCCATATTTAGCTTGCGAGATATCTCATTTCTTTTGTTTGGGATGTACTAAAAGTGGGAAGGTTTCGATTCAAAGTGTATCATTAGTGAGGTACTCAGGCGAGCTAATTGGGGAGAAGAGAGAGCATGTGAAATGCTGAATTGAATGCAAGATGAAACCCTGCGTCTTGGGGATGGTCGGTTGAGTGTTCTATTTCTTCTCCCTCTTTATTCCCTGCCTGGGAGTGGCCGTTTGCTTGGTCAACATGGCTTGAGGAGCTGTCCTGCTGTGCTGGTACAGTACTTGTACCGTATTTGTGCCCATCACTTGCTCTTGTGGTTGTAACAGGCAGCGAGCCACCATACCGGTATCAGAACACTGGCAACTCCCCCGATCCAGACCCCAGCGCACTAAGCAAAGCATGGGGAAACAATCAGGATATCACCTGGCTCAATAGTGGGAGCAAATACGCCCTCACTAATTATCACCGAATGCCTGACCAGACATAGGGCGGTCAGAGCTTGGTACGAGAGAAAGTACGAGCAGACTAGTGAGTCTTCCCCACCGGCATACCCGAGTAAGTTAGTCCAAGAGAACAACCAACCCAACAACCAATGATCAAAGCCGGGAACCGTGGGCATACTATCATACTTGTAAATTATCATACCGGCACCTAAGCGAGTGACAACTACAGAAGCGCGGCGGTGGCCCACGCGCGAGAAGGGTTGTGTCGCATTATGAGAATTTAATATCATAGATATAAACACGCACTCGTAGTATGATAGATAACCCTAATGGCCGACTATCTAAATTTATGTATACCTGACAAAGTAAGGAACAGAGATTCCTGACCCCCTCTAAGCTAGGAATTTGTCCCCTACAGTATTTCTAAAAAAGGACCCTACGTTGTGCGTTGGAGGTCTTCTGTGGCGTAGCACTAGTGATCTTTCTTGCGTCTTGTCTGGATGAATTTCCGTATATGGCTTCGATGTAGACTATCCGGATCTCTCGGGGTACTGTATAGCACAGTACCGTGGACTAGGAGCTACTTGTATCATATCAGAGTTGAGCTTGGATTTGAACCTTGGGCTGGGGAAAGGAGTGGTGGCCCGGGGGGTATAAGTTGGTATACCGATAGTGGTAGTCGAGTAGGTGGGGCATAGTAGAGGAGGGTCCTTTCCTACCGTATTACCGTACCAGAGACTACCGGTTACCCGAGTATCTATGATAATAATCATGAGGATTGAAATGCAGTATGTGGTTTATCCAACGTGTTATAGGTTAAGGCATAGCTCCTGAATTATCACTCTTTTCCTGATGCATTGAATACCGCTATCGGTAATGATTTTTTGTGATGAATTCAATTTATGTTCGTAACTATTCTAGATGCAGGACCGCCAAACCGGCATAAGTCCCCCCACAGCACTACCGGTAAGCTATGATACATCCCAGCAGCAAGCCAATACTACCGGTATCCCTACGGGTACTTGTAATGAAAGGGCAAGTCTCCCTTTCATCCAATCGCGAACAGCCGGGGCCTTGGCAGCCTGGCTCAAGGGTCCACTACTCAACCGACGCGTTCAAGCCGCCAAAAGTCGCGTCGAACTCACTTTACAACTCACTCGCTAAACTGATTCTCCCCCCTCCGCTTCCTCTTCAAAGGTTGGCAACAACAACAACAACGGCGGCAAAAATGAGCCAACCTCACCTCTCCCTACGCAACCAAAAGATAATCGACGTAACTGACCCGAGCGATTGGACCACCACCCGGCTCCCAGTTCTCAAATCCTTGGACTCCGCGCTGCGATGCCAGATCTGTAAAGACTACTACCACACCCCCGTCATGACGGGTTGTTGTCACACATTTTGCTCCGAGTGCATCCGACGGTCGTTGGTGCGGGAGCAGAAGTGTCCTATGTGCAGGGCTGCAGCTCAGGAGAGCCAGCTTAGGAAGAATGGAACCGCGCAGGAATTGGTTGATGCTTTCGGGGTGGCAAGGCCGCTGTTGATGGAGGTGGCGAAGGAGAGTGCTGAGAAGGGGGGGGCTTCTGCCGGTGGGGTGGATGATGGTACGGGGGATGGCGATGAGGACGATGGTGGTTATACGGATTTTGAGGAGGGAGGCGGGCCTAAGAGGTGGAAGAAGAGAAGAAGGATGGATGGTGGGGGTGCTCCGGATAGGTCCACAAAGAGCGCTGGCGGTAACAGGAGGATTACTAGGGGTTCAGGCAGTAGAGTTGGATCTCAGTCTTCCTCTCAACCCTCATCACAAAATCAAGTTATATGTCTAGATGATGATAGCGATGGAGATTATAAGCCACCGTCCTGTGAGATTTGCTCCTCCCCCCCTCCTTCCCAATTCTCGAATATTCATAGGACTAACCATTCACTTTACTCGCAGCATCCGGAATGGTTGCGTGTCCCATCTGTGGCGAGTACATGAGAGAGATAAGAGTCGATTCTCATATCGAGAGCGGCTGTCCAAAGGAATCCCCAGCATCGCCACGCAAACGCCTCCGTGGTAGCGAAAGCTCATTCTTCGGCTCCTCCAAATCCCAATCAAGGTACACTCCAACCTTTCCCACCGCTACCTTCCCTCTCGCACCCCAAAAAGCTGACACGAAACCCAGCACCCCATACCCAACTCCCACCAACCCTCCAGATCTCCGCCCACTGCCAAAGATAGCCTTCGACATGATCAAAGAATCCGCCCTCCGCAATAAACTCCAAGGACTCGGGATCCCATCCCATGGGAACAAGAGGACTCTTCAAGACCGCTATAACGAGTGGCTGACGCTCTGGAACGCGAATGTGGACTCCGCGACGCCGAAGAGCAAGAGGGAGTTACTGAAGGAGTTGTCGGCGTGGGATGAAATCTACCGGATCCCGGTCGTGGAGAAGACGAAGGCAGCAGGCTGGACGGATGAGGGATGGTCGGAGTCCAATAAGTCACATTTCAGTGAGCTAATCGCGAAGGCAAGGGCGCAGAGAGGGAGACCCGAGCCCGTAAAGGAAGGGAAGGAGAAGGATGAGGGGGGGAAGGCAGAAGAAGAAATGGAACATACTTCGATATCAAGCGCACAAATAGACGGTGCTCCCTCTGCGCCAACCACTTTGTCAAACACCGCCACCCCGGTTACCATCCTTGATGGCCTGGCTCCACCAAATAGTGCCGCACAATCATTTCAACCAGACCCCCACCAACCCTACTCTGATCAGGCCTTCGCCGCCACGTTACACTCCACCCTGCGACAAGCGTGCCCACCGCCACTACCCCAAACACCCACACATACCCCCTGTACTCACATGTAAACGTGAATGGCATGTTCGCCGTGAACCCCCCCCCCACCACCAGCTCCAGCAATGCCAGGGGCAGATGGCGATGCGAATGAGCCTATAGCCATGGTGGAAGAGGATACATCACTAATTGGTCTATATGGTAAACGAAGGTACCACGAAATGGAAGTTTCGTGTAAGAGGGGGGAGGGCAGTACCAGTGGTGGGCTTTGATGGATTTGCATTTATTTTTCTTCCCCTTTTAAAAACAAGCTTTAGTTTTCTTTAGCGCTTGCTAGATGGGTAGTATGCATATTATATCTAGGGGGTTGGAGTTTTCGGGGTTTGCTTACTTTTATGTTTGCTTTATTTGGGCTTGGTTTACTTGTAGCTACTACGAGGTTGTGAGGGGTAAGATTAATCAAGATTTTGGGGGATGTACCATAGATTACATGATTGCGGTTCAAAGATAAAGGGTGTGATTCGGTGAGATTATACAGTACAGTACAGTACGTAAAGCTGTGAGGTGCTATCTATTCTCTCTTTTCGTGTCAAAACTCCAATCCACTAGGAATGATAACTACGAGGCCGGCACTTGCTCCGGGCTTTGCTCCTTCTGCGCAGGCGCCGGCGCGAGCACGAGTGTGGGCACGAGTATATCCTCCTTCAACTTCAGCTCCTCCATAGGCCCGGTCACGGCCTTTAGCTCACCATTAACCTCTTCCTTGCTCTTCGGCAACTTCCTCTTCAACGCTTCTTCATCCTCTTTCATCCTAACCTTCCTCTCTTCCTCCTGCAGCAAAGCTTCAAACTCCCCCTCCACCTCCCCATCGTCAACCTGGGCCATGGCGCTTGTCTCCTCGCCCAAGATCCTAGTGATCTCGCCAGTCTCGTTCATTTGCTCCCGAAGCTCATCAGTAACCTTATCCACACCCTCAACTCCTCCGACTCGCTTGTTAAGCCCTGCGAGAACCTTGCTGCTGTCTTCCAGTGTGCGTACAAGCTCGATGTTGTCCGCCGCTTGCTCAATCTTCACGAGGACTTTCTCCAGCTGTGCGAGTGATTTCGCGCGTGATTCGAGCGAGGTTTCGGCGATTTTCTTGGATTTGAGGGCAGAGAGGGCAGCGTGCTTGTTAGAGGATTGTATGGCGGTGCGGGCTTTGGCGTCGGAGGTTGAGATCTTCGTGGAGATCGTGGAAATGGTGGTGTGCAGGGAGGTGATTAGTGTTTTTAGGTTGGCGATCGTGGTATCATGTGGGGATACGGGGGTTAGTTCTCCCGTGGGGGGTTTGAATTTTATTGTTTGAGGTGGAAGGGTAGTTAGTTTTTGTTTGTGGAGGGGGGGGGGTGAAAGGGGGGTTACGTTGTTGGCTACGGAAGCTTCTCGGAGGTCACGGGACAGGAAGACTAGTAACACTCGGAGGTCTGCCTCTGAGAGCGGTTTCCCGTGAATAGGGAACTCTTGCAGGAACATTTCTGTGGAGAATATTCGATCGACAATGATTGGTCTCTTGGAGATTTCTTTGAGGATTGTTTTTGCCGTCTCCTATGTGAAACCAGTATTAGAATCGTGACCTCCCTGCCAGTGGGTAGAAGGGGAGAATCCATACCTCAATATTCTTAAGCACCACCACCTTCCCCTCTCGAATCTTCCCATCCTCCACCGCCCGACTTTTCAGTCCCACAACTTCCAGTCCCCACACAAGCACCTTCCAAGGATCCACCCAAGGACGATAATACACACTCTCTCGCATACCCAAAAACGTCTCCAGCGAGATAAACTCCCGCGTAGACACTGCTTCATTCTAAACTTTCATTAACCCATCACGCTACTCTGTGAATAAGGTAAAAACATACAACAACGGTCCCCAACGCCAACGGCCTCCCCCACTCCCTCGTCGCTAAGGAACCAACTAGCCCCTCCCCGATCTCGAGAACTAACGTGTCGCCACCTAGGATTCCATTCGCAGCGGCCTGGCTGAGAACGGACTTCCATGCTGTGACGTTCGCGAGAAAGCCGGAGGGGTTGTTTGCTCGGAGGGGGCAGAAGTCGGAGTATAGGGATGGTAGGCGGGCTCTGTTAAGGTTAGTTAGTTTGCACTCTGGCTAGCCTTCATAGTGGTGGTTAGGTGGGAAGGGAATACCTCCGAAATTGCTCGTGGGCGAGGGTAAAGCTGAGGAGCTCTGACATCTTGGTATTTTTGCTGTTTCGTTAGTTTTCGGGTGTAGCGAGGGGAGGGAGTGAGAGAAGGAGGAGTTGTGGTTATGGTCAGAATATCGGTAGAGGTCTAAGGGTAAATTTAGCTAACACCTGCCAAGCTGTTGTTGTTACATCTGTGACACATCCGATAAGGTTCTAGCTACGGTCGGTACCAGTATTATGCAGTCGAGTTACCCCTTCCGCCTCGGCGGTTGTGGTGGCGGTTGCAAGCGCCGGCTGAGTTTCCCGATTTTCGAGATTTGAGCATGCACAAGAAAGGAATGAAATACAGGATATACTCCGTAGGCGCATATTAGGAGAACATATTAAAATTACTCGCTGGATATTCTATTCTCTTGGGCCCACCACTGCAATCTTTCCGTCAAACCTTGGGGACACGGAATACACCAAGGTAGGTTCCGACGAGTAATCCTTAAGAGAACTGCTACGATACGAGTTCAATTCTCTAGCTAGGTGGAGTAGCCCTGCAATAAGACACCTGATGAACCACATTATGTATTGCTTAGGGGTCGTGGAGGGCTGGAACCCCACAAGTACACTCGAGCATATTCTAGTATGATATCATAATGATAATACCATTATTATAGTAGCATGGAATTTTCCAGTGCTCGAGCTGCCGAGCTGAAGTTTGGAACTCACGGGAACTGATCAGAAGGCCAATCACAAAAAAAAGGATACTCGATATATTTGCTGCCTGATGGGCTTCTCGGTGGCTAATGTGGCTACCGCACGAGTACAGACAGCATGGCCGGGACTCATGAAGGGAGAAAAAGTGAAGCGATCATTGGCCATTTATTCATTGTCTAGGGATACCTGAAAAATTGCTTACTGGTTCATCTCAAGTTAGGCCATCCTCCTATGCTGGGGCGTGTTTTTACCAAATTTTTTAGATTGATCATTGAAGGTCAAAATATTGCTCCACCGACAATTTTAGATTTAAGTGTATTAATTTTCAAGAAGCCTAGAGGCTACTCTATCGGATACTGGATGCTGGGAATTAGTTCTGCATTTCCGTCCAGATAGTATGTTCCTTTCTGCACGACCCCCCCCCCGAGATTTCCCATCAACATTACAGGACAATTAGTATATTTGAGGCGCAGTCACTGGAGTTTAATCAGGGCGCTTGTAATATTCCGGAGTAAACTTCGAGCTAGGCTAATGTTTGGTATTTACTGACCAAAGCTCAAAATGACCATTCTTCATTCTACGTTTAACAAAGCCTCAAACTTCTACACACCTGTGAAAGAAAATTAGCTACATTTTTTACTAGATAGACTACCAGTGAATACAGGGAAGGGAAGAAATAAATAATATGAATCCGTATAAGTTAAAATCTGACTATTGGACCTCAACCACAAAACATTTTTTTTTTTTGCTTAACCATGTAGCTAGCTATGTAAAGTAGGTGTACAGTAGCTCAGAAAATAATTTAGAACTCTAGATGACCTCTGTAGCATGTTTTATGTCCAAAAAACAAAAGATTTCACAAATACACTATTTACCATCTAAATTAACTTTTACTGGCTGTACATCAGTAGAATGAGAAATCATAGTTAATAGATAATGAAAAGAACTGGGAAGCAGGACATCACAAAGAAGTGGGACAAGACAATCAAATTTCAAAAATAGCCAGAACTGTTAGGCGGAGACAACCTGTATTGACTCAGAGATGTGTAGGCCAACTAAGATTTGTTTCTGTAGATGGAGGTTATCTAGGAAGGCTTGATATACACTCTTTTCATTTATGACTATTAAGAGTGAAGTGAAGTAGGTAAAGTAGAATAGAACTGTAAGAATAATACTAGATTGTTAATGTCTCTTCTCTGTTGCTTGATGATATCTAAAAGCTTGAGAGGTACTTCAATATTTATATTCCGCATCTGAGTATTCGCGGACTACATCTATCTATTATACAACTATATACTTCTCTGATTATAACTTGCAATATCGGGTATTATTCAAAGGTGCGAATACCTGGAAACTATAAAAATCACTACATCCTTGTCAGTAATTACGATATTGCTAACTGAGAATCATGCTATTTCCAATAGTAATTATTTAATTATTAGAGTTTTTAGACTTATGGCCTAGTTCTCAAGTTGAACTTGGTTGGCCCTAATTGTCTCTGGTATTGATGAAATGATCAGTTTCATCTGCGGGTTGTATTTGTAGGGGTAGTCATAATTGCAATCTTCCGGGATGTGTGACTTCAAACCTCTATAACTCCATATCTAACTAACAGATATTTTTTGGAGGACTTTCTACTAATTCACAGGAGGCTATTCTGCCAGGTTGACATATAATTCCTTGGTCAGCAACCCTTGGTTGCTCTAGGTGACAGGGTTTCAATTACAGTTCTAGTATTTGGAATTATTCCAGCAACCTCAGCACATTCCTACCCAGTTGTAATACTCTGTAAAGTCCATTGGCTTCAGAGGCAGTACTGTTTGGAGCTCTAAACTCTTCTGGTTATCGTAGTGTAGGTGCGAATGAATTGGTTTCTTATTGAGATCATTTACTATTCAATACCATGTTTTACTGTGAAAATGTCCTGTTACCTATGGTCCATGCCAATGACATCATGACCTTAAAGCCTAGTGACTCTCTAGATAGTTGACAGATTTACTCGTTTTCACTTCTCAGACCTAGTTGAAGGTCTCTTCTCATTTATACAGCGAACATGATCTGGTCGGATAGATGGCGGTGATAAATATAGTATTATTCATACACCTTCAATTCTGTGGTATTATAGTCACGGGACACAACTGAAATCGATATTTATGATGAAGTGCGGGCCCCCTAAGCAGGCCGGAGAGGGGTGTTAGAAACCTGAGATTCTGAGTCCGAGTGGGGTTACTCTACTTAGGGTGGTTCCTAGGTATTGGATCCTAGTATTCTTAACATCAAGGAACTATTATATATTTAGGAAACAGAAACAGAAAAGGATCGAAGCGAAGCGAGATAGCAAATTGCCCTACTAAATAAAAATGCCACTAATGAGGAGGCAAGAATAGGAAGTAGCAGGAGTCAGAAGAATGGTGTCATGAACATGGCTTGGCACGGAAAAGGTTTTCACATGACTCATGATCATGAGTCATAGGTATGGTATTGTTTCATGCATATGACTCATTTGGGTTATATGATTTATTATGTTACGTTTCACACATGACTTGATTATGAGTCATGAGACGTACGCCTGGCGAGTATGCCTTGTGAGTGGGCCTTGCGGGTATGACTTGTGCATATGATTTATATTTCGCACATGACCTCATTATGAGGTCATGGGTTTTACATATATGACTCAGTCAAGTCATATGATTTATTTATTATATTATGATTGGTTTATGAGTTTTCGCACATGACCTTGCTATGAGGTCATGGGTTTTGAGCATGTGACCACTTTGGTCACATGACTAGTTTGTCATGATTTGGTTTTGCACATGTGACCACTTTGGGTCAAATGACTATGGGCAGGAAGAATACTATATAAGAAGGCCAATGCGGCCGAGGAGGATAGGTTCTTCATGCTTTGTTCTAAGTACTTTTCCTACTTATTACTCTAACGAATATAAAACACCTTTACGATATTTATCCCTATTGCAATATTTATTGTTACGCAGAGGAAAGCTCTTCATAGAGAAGAGTTAGAGAAAGATTATGATAGGCATTTCTAATAGAAGACAGAGGTCTTGTACTATCAGTAACGTAGGCAGAGGCCTAGTGCTATCGTAAGATAAGGAGAGAAGAAGAAAGAGAAGAGAAGTATTGTTTCCCGTTGCCAAGAACTAACCATCTGAAGAGGAATCGTTATATTACAAAGTGTCACTAAGTGCGACGTTAAATGATATAAGATGGTATCCTTCAACCCCGATAGGGAAGGAGATATTGACATCAATAATCAATACCTTAACCTAGGGGGATTTAGCGATGCCCTAGATCACGTATCAGCAGAGCCCTCAAGGGAAGCAAGCCCAGTAACTACAGAGAAAGTATCACCAGTCGATGGCTCTCCAGCAGGAACCCCACGACCTGAGAAAATGTCGGAATTAGCAGTACCTGTGCCATCAGCCCCGGCTGCTCCAGCACCAGGCACTAGCATACTTGGAATGACTGAAAATCAGATTCAGGCATTTCTAGCAGCAACAGGAAACATGAAACAAAGAAATATCCAGCGACCAAAAGTAAAGAACCTGACACATACGAAGGAGCTAAAGATAAGCTACGAATATTCCTGACGCAATGCGAAGAGTATTTTGCTGTCAAGGGATATGGAGAACACTACGATGAGATCAAAATTCCCTATGTGCAATCTCTACTCAGAGGACTCGCAGGACAATGGATCATGCCGTTCCATGATGGAAGAAAACAGAGGGAATAGGTCACGTATAAGGAATTCAAGGCGACACTCTTTGAACAATTTGGAGATCCCAATGCTAAGGAGACAGCAAGATGAAAGCTTGAGAAACTCCAATAAGGAAAACAGACCTTTTCAGCATATTGGAACGAATACCGACTATTGGAATGTGAGGTAGAGTTTGATAATGCTACCCTCTACATTATCCATCTAAGAAACTGTAGTGAGAGACTATGAGAGGCATGGGGAATCTCCGACTCACGCTACACAACAGCAGAATGATTTGCAAGATGGGTGATAGATAAGGAAAGCAAACTAAACATGGTTTGAAAAAACTCAGAAAACACTATAGCACATAGGATGGCCCAATCGTCCAGAAATATAGATGGAATCTTCGAACTACAGGCAGCTCGAGATGAAAGCAGAGCATTACCACCAGGAGAACTAATGGAGTTGGACAAATCAAGAGCAGGACCTGCTCTGAACCTGTTAAAGGAAGAATATGCTAGAAGAATGAATGGGAAACTCTGCTTGAGGTGTGGAAAAGCAGGACATCAGATAAGAGAATGCAGAAGCCGACCAGATAGTGGATACCAAGGAACTAGGACTGCTGGAAACAACAGCTTCCAAGCTTAAAAGAGGAGCAACATTCGCGAAATGATCGCAGAAGATTTATCGGCGGAAAACGACGAGAGTCCTGAGTAAATAGTGGTTTGGGAGACCCAAGATGTAGACCTGGAAAACCCATCAAGTTGGTGAACTACTACACGGTACTACACACGTAAAGAGGAGAAGAAGATGGAGATCATGTGATGATTAAAACGAGAATACAGAACTAAAAGCATGAAGAAACAACGATATATGCAATGCTTGACTCTGGGGCTACCTGAGATTTCATCGACAAGGAAATCTGCGACAAATACGGCCTCCATACCAAGAAAGAGAAGAAAGTGAGACAAGTCTACCTAGCAGATAGAAAGCCAAGCACAATAGGTTCTATAACCCATGTGGCGACAGTACCTATGGACATTGACAACTATAGGGAAACAGCAATCTTTCAGGTAGCAGATCTCAAGAACCATGAGATAGTCCTAGGGATGCCATAGTTATGAAAACATAACCTGACGATAGATTGGAACGAGAATAAGAGGACCTTCATCAGCAAACTGTGTGTGATGCAATGTCTCAACAGTTCACCTGTGGTCTACTCGACATTGATATGGGAAGCGGAAGAAGAAACTTTGCATGCAAAGTTCGCCAAAATGAGACAAGATAAAAGAGTCCGGATACAAAAGCTGGACCAAGGGGCAAAGGTGCCTACCAAGGGTTCTAAAGAGGCAGAAGGATATGACCTGTATGCCAACAAAGAAACCCAGATACCTACCAACGGGCAGGCAATGATAGTGACAGGAATCACCATTGGACTACTAGAAGGTACCTATGGACGGATAGCATCCCGCAGTAGTCTAGCAGTCAAGCATAGATTCATAACCATAGCAGGGGTGATCGATGTGGATTATACCGGTAAAATCAAAGTGGTCTTGGCCATCCTGGCTCAAGAGGACTACGAAGTCCAGAAAGGCGATCAAATTGCACAGTTGATCATTGAAAAAATCAACAGAGAGGATCTGTACAAAGTAGATCAACTGGAAGATACTGCACGAGAAGACATAGAATTTGGAAGTACAGACCAGAACCAGCCTGATACAACAAAACGAATTGAGATCAAAGTGATCACAGTACAAGCTTTTGGATAGTACTATCGAAGAGGAGATACAACAGGAATTCTCAAATGGACATACGAAGACAAGAAAGCGGTTCTAGCAAAAATCAACATTAGTACGGAACTAGCAATCCAAGACAAGGAATATCAAAGCAAAAAAGGATGGAAAGAATTGATTCCAAAGGAATATCATCAATTCACAAATCCATTTCAAGAAGAAGAAGCTATGGGGCTACTACACTGAAGACTAGGAATCGACCATGAAATTCAGCTAGACAAAGACGAGAAAATGGGAAAAACAAAAGAGATTCCATACAAGAAGCTATACCTACTAGGAGAAGCGGAGCTTAAAGAACTGAGAAAGTACATCGAGCAAAACCTAAAGCAAGGATCTATCAGAGACTCATTTGCATCAGGAGGATCTCCAATACTATTAGTCAAAAAGAAAGATGAAAAAATGAGACTCTGTGTAGACTACAGAGCCCTTAATTCGGTTACCAAAAAAGATCGATATCTACTACCCTTAATCGGTGAGGCACTGGATAGACTATGGTTAGCAAAATACTTCACTAAACTTGACATCAAGGATGCATACCACAATATACTCATCAAAGCAGGAGATGAATGGAAAACTACATTCACCTCGAGATACAGGATGTTCAAATACTTGGTTATGCCTTTTGGGCTAACTAATGCACTGGCTTTATTCCAAAGATGGATCAACAAGGTACTCAATAAGTACCTTGACATATATCGCATCGTATACTTAGATGATGTACTCATCTACTTGGAAAACATGCAACAACATCTGAAGGATGTCAGCAACATTATGGCCACAATACAAGGGTCAGGAATGAAGATTAAACCAATGAAATGCGAGTTTCATAATGAAGAAACCAAATACCTCAGATTTATTATCAATTGGAGTGGGGTCAAAGTCGACCCAATCAAAATAGCAGCAATATAGAATTGTGCCAAACCAAACAACAAAACAGATGTTCAATGCTTTATGGGATTCTGCAACTTTTATCAAAGGTTCATAGAAGGATTTAGCAGACTTGCAAAACCACTCTATAGCCTAACCAAGAAAGATAAGAAAGGGGAATGGGAGGAAACAGAATTAAAAACATACAATGCCATTTGGACACATCTAACAGTAGCACCAATACTGGTACACTTCGACCCAAACCAAAGGACAATGATCGAAATGGATGCCTCGAAATATGTGTGTTCAGGCATACCATAGCAAACAATGCGAAGACAGAAAATGGAAGCCAGTGTCTTATCGATCTATGATAATAACCCCCACAGAATGCAACTATGATGTTGCAAACAAAGAACTATTAGCAATAGTTCAAGCATTGAAGGAATGGAGGAGATACAATCTGAACAATGACCATCCAGTCCGAGTTCTAACTGACCACAAGAATCTGGTCCCGTTCATGACTACGAAGGAAGTAAACGACCGTCAGATAAGGTGGATGGAACACCTCAGCAAATACAACTTTAAAATTGAATACTGACCATGCAAAGAGAGTGGAAAGCTAGACGCTCTCACAAGGATTACAAGCAACAAACCACAAATAAAAGAAGACGAAAAGATCAAACAAAAAACACGAACACTATTACCAAAGACCTACTTTGAAGTAATGGAAGTTATCCAATTCACATCAACGGAAGAAAAGGAAATCGAGAAGTCAAAAGAAGAAGACAAAACAATTCAGGCAATAAGAGAAGTATTGAAGGAAGGAAAAAAGGAGATGAATGGAATCGCACTAGGTTTATGCCAATGGGAGGATGGAAACATGTGGTACGATGGAAAACAATGGATTCCGGAAGAAGAAAAGACAAGGACAGACATTATATGACAGTACTACGATATCTGAATGGCACGATACGGAGGAACAACAAAAACCACCGAATTCATTACGAGGTCATTGTATTGACCAGGACTGCATGAAGATGTCAAAAGATATGTCAAAAATTGCGATATATGTCAAAGAACGAAAACGGCTAAACATGTACTAATTAGATTACTGAAATCAAACGAAGTTCCCAAATGACTATGGGAAATAATTACTATGGATTTCATCACGGACCTACCGTTATCGGAGAAATGCAATAGCATCCTGGTCGTAGTGGATCGTCTGACCAAAATGAGTCATTTTATTCCGGTCAGAAAAGATATGGACACAAGGGCTTTTATACAAACATTCTTCTGAGAAGTCTTCCGACTTCATGGCCTTCCAAAGAATATCATTACCGACTGAGGAATATTGTTCACATCAGGACTATGGAAAAAAATAACTGGAGAAATGGAAATACAAAAGAGGCTGAGTAAAGCATTTCACCCACAAACAGATGGACAAACGGAACGGGTAAACGTAATACTTGAACAATA
Organism: Tuber melanosporum; assembly: GCF_000151645.1. Lineage (NCBI taxonomy): Eukaryota > Fungi > Ascomycota > Pezizomycetes > Pezizales > Tuberaceae > Tuber > Tuber melanosporum. The sequence goes on along the minus strand of NW_003299120.1, from coordinate 258,837 downwards.
TTTCTGAGCCTATGTCAATTACCAAGAAGATGATTGGTACAAATTACTATTAATAGCTGAATTCGCATACAACAATAGAAAGCAAGAAACAATTGGCACGATACTCTTCTTCGCGAATTACGGACAACATCTACAAAGTCAGGTCACATATTATACAATTAACAGTATAATACCAGATAAAACAGACATGGGAAAACTACACGAGGCATTACAATACGAAATGAGTCAAATACAATAACGGCAAAAAGAACAATACGATAAACACTGAAGACTGGATCCAAACATACTACTGGGAGATATGGTATGGCTAATACCATGCAATATCCATACGATATGACCATCAAAGAAATTGGACTACAAGAAAATCAGGCCATTCAAGATACTGGAGAAAGTGGACAACTGAGCTTATAAACTTGACCTTCCCCCTTCAATGCAAATACACAACACATTCCACATCTCACTACTCGAATTACACAATGACAATAAGTTTCCCTCACAAACGATTATTCCTCCTCCTCTGATTGAACTCAATAGAGAATCAGAATATGAACTCGACGAGATAGTTGATTCTTGCTTCTTCTATGGAAATCTACAATACTGAGCCAAGTGGACCGGTTATTCACCAGAACATGATAAAACTTAGTGCTCCGCACATAACACTTCGAAAACGTACAAGATGTCCTCCCAATCTTCCACCAATGATACCCAAGCAAGCCCGGCCTAGGTAATGATCACATTCAACCAAGACAAAGGTGAGGGAAAGCCTCCAGCGCCAGTGCAACCACACGAGAGCTGGGGTGATAGCTCCCATCAAATCACACCAATCAGCCCCAAATACTCATTCATAGAGCCGACCGATGAAGAACTTAAGGAAAGGGAAAAACAAGCACAGTATAACGCCATGTCATGGATGGTATGCTACGATGATGGATGTCCCACACACTATGGGGACAAGGAAGGCTCGGGATAGTTCTTGAGAGAATACAAAAAGTACGGTCCACCCCCGGACTATGCCCTAAAGCACTGGAAATAGTGCTTCAACAATACATGCAAGATGCACAGGATGAAGAAATTCATGGCGGGATACTACCCGCAGAAAGTTGGAACAAAGAAAGAGTTAGATGGAAAGGACGCCACGATATGGCAGAGGGCTAGGGCCTCGAGGATGAGGCCCAGGGATGGAAGAGCCCAAAATTCATCTACGGAAGCAGAACCAGATATCAGAAGCCTGCACAGGAAAATCTGAGGACTTCGAGAACAACTAGGCCAAGTCGAAGCCACAATTGCGGCAAATGATAAAACGATTGCAGAGCTGAGGCAGCTGAATGACACCCAGTGGTGCATGATCGAGAGAGCAAACCTCATCTTGGAGAGGGAGAGCGTAAGATGGCGGGAAGCAGATGACAAGCTTAATAGGTTCCTGAGGTCCATGTGTTCAGCGGGACGGGGACTATTGTAACTTGGAGATAAAGCCTGAGAGGACTCAGTATAATGGGGGCTCCCTCTGGGAAGATGGATCCCAAGGTTGTGACTACACCGAAATGAATTCTTCTACAAAGTGAATAAATATAATAAATATCAACAGTCTCAACAGTAGAGTTTGAAGAAACAAAATGGTAAAACTTAATAGCATTAAGCCACAGCTTTTACTCAATTAAGTACTGATCTCGAGAGGTAGTTGATTGCCAGAGTAGAGGAGAACTCGCATATACTTAAGTAGATTTCATATACTGCCAGTTGCTTCCCATCACTACTCTGTATTCGTATGCACCCAACTCCCTTGGGCTGCCTAGCTAACCTCCATGGGTCGGACCAAAGATCCCCCGTAGCGACCTAGACTACTCTTGTGGTTTGCTAACATCCACCCGATAGAAGTATTTTAGCCGCTACATCTACAATGCAACCGCAAGAGTAAAACTTTTCTTATCATCGACATGTCAGTGGCGAACTGCCATGCTCAGGTGGATGCGATACCAACTATGGAACTCTCTACCCATATACACTTAGCCTTCGACAAGCTTCCGCAGCCTCTGAACAACTATCTGGTTCTACTCTATTCCAACTCATTCTGGATAATAGTCACGTAGCTCCCCCGATAGACCCCTTCGGATGTTGACTACCAATAGGCGCTACCCACAGTCAACCCTCCTAGAAGTAGGTCTTATCGTAACCTTAGACTAGTATCTCAGAGTCCTTAACAATTCTCTAATACTATTACACTTTCAGGACAACGGACTTTGGTTACCTCGCCTACTGGCCTCCGATAACCTCAAATACTACCTCAGACTTCAAAGTAGTATTACTCCGTCAGTTCTGGTCCGTATTGCACGAAACTACCAGGATACCATTCTCCAGGTTCTCTCCTACTCCCTCATATATCCTGCGGATAGCTTCCTATCGGATGGATGGCGGGAACATATACAGTGTTACCGGAGCATCTCCACCTGAAGATATTTACTAGGCTTACAGCAACTCTCCAGACTGTAGCCCATGACACCAGGGACTTATAACGGGGCCGGAGGGGGGTGTTAGCCACCACACCTCCAAGTTACAGCTTGTCTGGAGCTCAACTGGTTGTGCGGGAGTGATCCACACAACCTGAGATTTGAACACCCTATGTAGTTTCTCATGACAAACACTCTAGTAACTTCCCCCGAAGTCCTGCATAACAAGTTACTTTCAAGGTAGGGAAACTTGGCTCTATAATAGGGTAACCCATAGCCCAAGGCAGGGTAACTTTAGTACAAAGGTAGGGTAACTTTAGTACAAAGGTAGGGTAACTTTAGTACAAAGGTAGGGTAACTCTATCCGGACTCACCATTGAGTAATTCATGGTAACTCTCAAATTGACTACTTACATTACCCTACTGAGTAGGGTAACTACCGCTCCTTACTAGTACCCGTATACTTCTTAGTATAGTATAGTATGCCCAACCGAGGTATCTAACCAACAGTACTTCTAGCTGGTAGACTCTAGTCTACCACCATTCTTACTACAGTAGTCTCTTGATACCGGTATGGGTATAGGTTTGGTCAACTGTAATAGTACTCCGTGGAGTCATGTTACACTCAGGCTTAGGGGGAGAGGATCTAATGTCACAAATGTGGCTTGGCACGGAAAAGGTTTTCACATGACTCATGATTATGAGTTATAGGTATGTTATTGTTTCATGCATATGACTCATTTGGGTCATATGATTTATTATATTATGTTTCACACATAATTTGATTATGAGTCAAGAGTCGTGCACCTGGCAAGTATGCCTTATGAGTAGACCTTGCGGGTATTACTTGCGTATATGATTTATGTTTCGCACATGATCTCGTTATGAGGTCAGGGGTTTCACACATATGACTCAGTCTAGTCATATGATTTGTTTATTATGTTATGATTGGTTTATGAGTTTTCGCACATGACCTTGCTATGAGGTCATGGGTTTTGAGCATGTGACCACTTTGGTCACATGACTAGTTTGTTATGATTTGGTTTTGTACATGTGACCACTTTAGGTCACATGACTATGGGCAGGAAGAACACTATATAAGGAGGCAGATGCGGCCGAGGAGGATAGGTTCTTCACGCTTTGTTTTAAGTACTTTTCCTCGTCCTTACTGTCGCTTCACTCCGAGCGTTTCTTTGGTACCCATGATGGACCTTGATGCCTTGGATTCTGAGGAAGATATCAGAGTTCGCTCAGTAGTTCCTGGGGTCTTTGGTGTTGAGGTCTGTTAGGCGTTACATAGTGGATTACTTGTTTGCTTCTTGTTTCGTTGCCAGCTAGTTATCTTATGATACTGGCACTTGGGGCTATGTATCACGGTCGCTTACGAGCCCCTTTTGGTAAAATGGCTTCGGCATTCTGTCTATTTTCTACTTGCAGGTTTCGCGTTCGATTAGGGGATTGAACATTGTATTTGAGGGAATCACTTGTGTCATTCTCTGGGCCAGCTCATATTTCTTGTTGGGTTTTAACGGAGTCCTTAGTTCTCACGATACAAAATGCCCTTGGGTTAGACTGATGACCTTCCCAAGTTTCAACTCATCGTACCGGCTTCATTATTCCTCAGGTAGCAGAGCGGTACCTGCTCAGCCCCTCCTCGTTATGTTTTTGTTTCTACGGTTGGAATCCTACGATGTTGTTTATCGCCATTCCCTTGGAGTTTTTGTCCTTGTAGCATTTACGGTGATTTAGTCAGGTGTCTCCTCGTCACCTCCATGGGGATGGCTTTGACCCTGAAAAGACATACCCCCTGGTGTGGCTTTTTATTGCTGCCTGGAGTAGTGTAGGACGATTAGCTGCCAGACACTAACGTTGTCTGTACATTTAGGCAGTTCAGTTGTGGATTGTAGTTGGCGGCTTCACTCATTGCAAGTGGGGCCTACCTTCTGTTTGTCTGCTTCTGTTCATTCACTCTCCCCCTTCCTGTCGCATCGGTAGGGGGCGCCACTTGCCCGTCCTTTGGTCTAGATTTCCGGATCTGTAGGGCTGGCTTAGGCCGGCTCTGCCTAACTCTTTCCCAACTTGGTTGAACTTCGGTTCGGCTGGGTTGAACGGTGTGGCTAGTACTGGTATCTTTAGGTACTAGTGCCGCATGCTTTGTGGCTCCCAGCTGTAGTTGGTAGGCCCCTCTCGACTATGTGAGGCTGCGGGATAGGGCTCTGTTGGGTGGCCAAGACTAGTAGCTGCTTGATGGGGCTAGGTATCAACTATCACGTGGCTATCGGATGGTTGATCTGTCTTTGGGATTGGGGGGGCTGGATGGACTTTGCGGCTGTAACCGATACAGGTACTCGGTTATTGGTTTTATTTTATGTTTTGTTTTAAGTATTGCTTTGATACTTTGTTTTGTTTTATGTTTTGTTTTAAGTATCTCTTTGATACTTGGTTTGTTTTAAGTATTGTTTGATACTTGGTTTTGTTGTATGTTTTGTTTTAAGTATCGCTTTGATACTTAAGTAGTTTTATCAAAGTGTATTGATTGATACCTTTGATTAGTTTCGTTCAAGCTAAATATGAACAGATTTGTGTATTTAAAGACCACCCATTTCTACGATAGAAAAGGGAGACTTCAACAGATAGTATTTTAATATACTTGGTTGAATGGTTGCTTCTTTGTTCCTCAGTATACCCTAAAAGCCTCCTATAGTTCTCAGCTCTCGCCCTCTCTCTGGAAGAGTAGGCCACCTGCCAACTATCGTATCTATTACTGATAGCATGATTAGAACCTTGTGAACACGTTACATCTTTTTAACCTCAGCAAGTGGTTAAGAACCTGTCCCTGGATTTAGGCCTGATCAACCTATCGATAACCACCTTAGAACGCTAGCGGAGAGAAGCGGCAGAATCACAGCACATTCAGCCTTGTGTAACGATCCCTCTCTGGATAGTTAGTTCTTGGCGACAGGGAATGATACTTCTCTTTCTGTCTTCTTCTTTCTTTATCTTACGATAGCTCTAGGCCTCTGCCTACGTTACCGATAGTACAAGACCTTTGTCTTCTATCGGGAACGCCTATTGTAAGCTTTCTCTAACTCGTCTTCGTGAAGGACCTTTCTTGGCGTAACAATAACGGTGCAATAAAGATAAAGATCGTAAAGATGTTTTATATTCATTAAAGTAATAAGTAGGAAAAGTACTTAGAATTCAATCTAATTTTATTTAAACTGGTACCTCAACACTGGCATATGACTAGCCCCCGCTGGCACAGGGATATTGCTAACCAGTATACCACTAATTCTAAGCTAACTAAGTCTACCGTCCCGCACCTGCCATCCCCGAGTCATGCCCGCACGAGAACTAATTACAAGACCATCAAACAACCCAGCGTCCGCCTCGGTCCAAGTCCGCAGCCCCTCTGGTATGAAGTCAACCAGCACTAAGTGTAGCCGAAGCTGAGCAAAAGACCAACTCAACCAGGTTTCTCGTCCAACAAAATATAAAACCAATACCGCCCAGTCTGAACACCGTCCCGCAAAACCTCCTCCACAATAGAAAACCAACTAAACCACACATATAAACTACATACGACGCAATAGCAGAGAGGAGGTGACCAACATGTCCACCTCTCGCATCCCCAGGCCGTCGACCCTAGGAACCCACTTTACCAAGTGCCTCCGAAGAGCGTAATGGTGTGAAGGACCTGTACCCGCTGCCTGTCCCCCACAAAACAAAACCCATAAACAAAGGAAATACATAGAGGTGGTAACGGACCGAAATAGTCAGTGGGGCCTATCTCCCACCTGTGGTGCCTTGCCCCCGCCAGCCATGCCCATTGCCAAACCAAAGAAACCAAACAAACTTCCACGACACCCAGCCCGCAGAACCCAAACAAGTCCAACCAGGTGGTCGCAACCCACTATCTGCACAGGTGGCCATCAGCCAAACGGTCTGCCGGGGAGCTTTACAGCACTCAACAGCTTCGCCCTGCAGCCCAAGCCAGTCCAGAAACACTTAATTAGACAATGCCCAACCTGACGCATACCCGACCGGTGCTCGCAGGTGCCTCTCCCCCCCTAATCTGCCCCCCCCAAGCCCCACACACCAGGCACCACAGAGTCCATCCAACCCCCTCAGCCCCTCAGACAGATCAACCATCCGACAGCCCCAGGACAGCTATACCTAACCCCATCAGGCAGGCACTGGTCTTGGCCACACTAACAGAGCCACAACCCTCGACTCCATATAGCCGAGAGGAGCCCACCAGCCGAAGCCGGGAGCCACAGAGGAGGCAGCACCAATACCCGAAGGCATCGGTACCAGCCACACTATTCGACCCAGCCGAACCGAAGTCCAATTCAGCTGGGAAAAGGTAAGCAGGGCCAGCCGAAGCCAGTCCCGCAGGCCCGGCAACAGGCACGGACCAAACAACGGGCAAGATGCACCCCCAACCGACGCGACAAGAATGGGGAGGGTGAACGAACAGAAGCAGACAAATGGAAGGTAGGCCCCACTTGCAATGGGTGAAGCCGCCAACCACAGACCACAACCGAACCACCCAAACGCACAGACAACACGAGTGTCTGGCAGCCAATCGCCCCATACCACCCCAGGTAGCAACAATAACTACACCAGGGGGTAAGACTTTTCAGCGTCAAAGCCATCCCCACGAGTGCGAGGAGGAGACACCTGACTGAATCGCCGTAAATGTCGCAAGGACAAAACTCCAAGAGAATGGCGATAAACAACATCGTAGGACTCTGACCGTAGAAACGTAAAGTAACAAGGCAGGGAGGGGCCGGTCAGGCCCCCTCCCTGGAGGAAATAATGTGGCCGGTATGACGTGTTGATACTTGGGAAGGTCATCAGTCTAACCCAAGGGCGTTTTGTATCGTGAGAACTAAGAACTCTGTTAAAACCCAACAAGAGACATGAGCTGGTCCAAAGAACAACACGGGTGATCCCCCCAAACACAATGTTCAATCCCCCCAAACGAACGCGAAACCTGGGAGTAGACGATAAACAGGAAGCCGTAGACATTTTACCGAAAGGGGCTCGGAAGCGACCGTGATGAGTGCTCGAAGTGCTAGCATCGTGAGATAACCAACCCAACGAAATGAGATGCAAACAGGTTATCCGCCACGTAACACCTAACAGACCTCAACACCAAAGACCCCAGGAACTACTGACCGAACTCAGATATCTTCCCCAGAATCGAAGGCATCAAGGCCCACAATGATGGCTAAAGAAACGCTCGGGGCGAAGCGACGGCAAGGACGAGGAAAAGTACTTAGAACAAAGCGTGAAGAACCTATCTTCCTTGGCCGCCTCGGCCTCCTTATATAGTGTTCTTCCCGCCCCTAGTCATGTGACCTAAAGTGGTCACATGTGCGAAACCAAATCATAACAAACTAGTCATGTGACCAAAGTGATCACATGCTCAAAACCTATAACCTCGTAACGAGTTTATGTACAAAAACTCATAAACCAATCATAACGCAATAAACAAGTCATATGACTCGACTGAGTCATATGCGCGAAACCTATGACCTCACAATGAGGTCATGTGCAAAACATAAATCATATGCGCAAGGCATACCCGCAAGGCACACTCGCAAGGCATATTCGCCAGGCGCGCATCCCATGACTCATACTTGAGCCATGTGCGAAAGCATCACAAATCCTACACGTAACAAATCATATAACCCGAATGGGTCATATGCGTAAAACAATAACATAGCTGTGACTCATAACCATGTGTCACGTGAAAACCTTTTCCATGCCAAGCTACGTTTGTAACACTTTGTCTCAAATCCAACATAGTGACTTTGACGACCAGGAGTAAGAAGCAAATCCGACGACAAGACCTTACAAAAAAAAAGAAATCCCGGTGCTCTGCCTGAGAGCTGGAAGAACCTGCAAACATGGAAGACACACAACCTCCAGGACAATTCCCTTCTACTCCAGCAAAGAAGCCTTCTTTTGAACCTCCAATCGACCCTGAATCCAGTAGCGAATCAGATATGGCTAGTACAGGAGGAGGGCCCTCTGGAGGAGGAAAATCTCGGGCTCAGCCTGGAGAAGAGGAAGTACCTGCAGCATTTGAACCTCCTAAGTTTAAACTCCACCTCCCAGCAAAGTATGCAGGAGAAGTAACAGATCTCAAACCCGAAGTCTTTGACTGATAGGTGACGGAACTCACACACTATCTTCTCCTGCAAGGGAAGGATGTGGAAGACCCTACAACTGGACTATACATTGGATCATTTTGTGAAGAAAAGGCAACCGACGCATACTACCAATGCTATAAGGAATACAGCGGAAATGTGAGATTAAGTGGATCCACTGTTCTCGATTACCTGAAAGGCCAATTCCAATCCTCTATCACCAACAACTTCCTATACAACAAATTCAACCAGCTCCAGCAACTTAATGGAACGCATGTCAAGAGAATTACAGATGTTGCTACAGATCTAATGATGTATAAGGATCGAATGAAGAAAGGAAGCATTTTCAGCTACATCCTTAGGTGACGATTCTATGATACTATGCATCCTACGCTCTGGCGAGAGGTAGAACCGCTCAAGGAAGATGAAGACGATATGGCAATAATAATTGCAAGAGCAGAATGAAAGGACGCCATCATCCATGAAATCAAGGCATACAAGACACCGGCATTCTCTAGCAGGAATAGCCAACTATGACACAAGCTCCCCAGCAACTCTGAAGAAGATACCCCATGGGTTTTCAAAAAAAAATTCCAAATCCTTCAAGGAATCGAGACAGCAGAAAGGAGAATGTTTTGAATGTAGAAAAACAAGACACTTGGCAAAGAACTGCCCTACGAAGAAAGGGAAAGGAAAGGCGATTATGTAAGAAGCATCGGCCAACACTATTGAGAATGATAGTGATGATGCCCAATCCAGTGAGTATGAGGAGATCCATATCAGATACATTGATGTGGAGTGCAACAGTGTCCGATATCCGACTACACTTAAAGTACACATCACCCTAGAGGGTACTATCCTGATCAATGGCAAGAAGGCTCTAGTCCTATTCGACACTGGTGCAATTGGAAGAGACATGATCAGCAACGCTTTTATCTCTGTCCATGGACTCCCAACTCTAGACCTTAACCAACCCATACCTGTCAATATAGCAGTAAAGAGATTACGATCAACAAGCCATAAAACCTGCAGTGCAACTATTCAACTTGGTTCTGCCGTTCTACCCCCCCAGGAAATGCTAGTCAGAAACTTAGCCAAATATGATGCCTTAATAGGGATGCCATTCTTGAACCGCCATAAAGTTATAATCAGATGTGGGGAATTGTCACGAACGTGGCGTGGCATAGAAAAGGTTTTCATGTGACACATGGTTATGAGTCACAGCTATGTTATTGTTTTACGCATATGACCCATTCGGGTTATATGATTTGTTATGTGTGAGATTTGTGATGCTTTCGCACCTGGCTCAAGTATGAGTCATGAGACATGCGCCTGGCGAATATGCCTTGGTGTGCCTTGTGGATAAGCCTTGTGCATATGATTCATATTTTGCACATGACCTCGTTATGAGGTTATAGGTTTCGCGCATAGGACTCAGTCGAGTCATATGACTTGTTTATTGCATTATGATTGGTTTATGAGTTTCTGTACATAAACTCATTACGAGGTTATGGGTTTTGAGCATGTGATTACTTTGGTCACATGACTAGTTTGTTATGATTTGGTTTCGCACATGTGACCACTTTAGGTCACATGACTAGGGGCGGGAAGAACACTATATAAGGAGGCCGAGGCAGCCGAGGAAGATAGGTTCTTCACGCTTTGTTCTAAGTACTTTTCCTCGTCCTCGCTGTCGCTTCGCCTCGAGCGTTTCTTTCGCCATCATGATGGGCCTTGATGCCTTGGATTCTGGGGGAGATATCTGAGTTCGCTCAGTAGTTCCTGGGGTCTTTGGTGTTGAGGTCTGTTAGGTGTTGCGTGGCGGATAACTTGTTTGCGTCTCGTTTCGTTGGACTGGTTATCTCACGATACCAGCACTTCGAGCACTCATCACGGTCGCATACGAGCCCCTTTCGGTAAAATGTCTACGGCTTCCTGTCTATCGTTTACTCGCAGGCTTCACGTTCGATTGGGGGGATAGAACATTGTATTTGGGGGGATCACCCGGGTCGTTCTTTGGGCCAGCTCATGTTTTTTGTTGGGTTTTAACGGAGTCCTTAGTTCTCGCGATACAAAACGCCCTTGGGTTAGACTGATGACCTTCCCAAGTATCAACTCGTCATACCGGCCGCATCATTTCTTCAAGGGAGGGGGCCTCGCCAGCCCCTCCCTGCCTCGTTACTTTATGTTTCTACGGCCGGAATCCTACGATGTTGTTTATCACCGTTTCCTTGGAAACTTTGTCCTTGCGGCATATACGGTGGTTCAGTCAGGTGTCACCTCCTAGCTACGGTGGGGATGGCTTTGACCCTGAAAAACCTTACCCCTGGAGTGGTTTTTCTTTGCTGCTTGGGGTGGTGTGGGACGATTGGCTGCCAGGCACTCGCGTTGTCTGTGCGTCTGGGTGGTTCGGTTGTGGTCTGTGGTTGGCGGCTTCACCCATTGCAAGTGGGGCCTACCTTCCATTTGTCTGCTTTTCTTCATTTGCCCTTCCCCTTCTTGTCGCGTCAGTTGGGGATGCCTCTTGCCCGTTGTTCGTTCCGTACCTGTTGCCAGACCTGTGGGGCTGGCTTTGGCTGGCTCTGCTTACTCTTTCCTGACTCGGTTGGATTTCGGTTCGGCTGGGTTGGATGGTGTGGCTGGTGCCGGTACCTTCGGGTGGTGGTGCTGCCTCCTTAGTGGCGCCTGGCTGTGGCTGGTGGGCTCCCCTCGGCTATATGGTGCTGGGGGTTGGGGCTCTGTTCGTGTGGCCAAGATCAATGGCTGCCTGGCGGGGTTAGGTATAGCTGTCCTATGGCCATCCGATGGTTAATCTGTCTGAGGGGCTGGGGGGGCTGGATGGGCTCTGTGGCGTCTGGTGTGTGGGGCTTGGGGGGGGCTGATTGGGGGGGAGAGGCACCTGTAAGCACCGGTCGGGCATGCGTCAGGTTGGGCGATGTCTAATTAAGTGTTTCCGGACCGGTTTGGGCTGCTGAGCGAAGTTGCTGAGTGCTGTAAAGCTCCCCGGCGGACCGCTGGACAGATGGCCACCTGTGCGGATAGTGGGTTGCGACCACATGGTTGCACTTGTTTGGGTTCTGCGTGCTGGGTGTTGTGGAAGTTTGTTTGGTTTCTTTGGTTTGGCAATGGGCATGGCTGGCAGGGGCAAGGCACCACGGGTGGGAAATAGGCCCCACTGACTATTTCGGTCTGTCACCACCTCTATGTATTTCTTTTGTTTATGAGTTTGTGTTGGGGGACAGGCAGCGGGTACAGGTCCTCCTCACCATTACGCTCCTCGGAGGCACTTGGCAAAGTGGGTTTATAGGGTCGACGGCCTGGCATGCGGATGCGAGAGGCGGCCATGTTGGTCACCTCCTCTCTGCCATTGTGTCGCCTGTAGTTTATATTTTGGTTTGTTGTTGGTTTTCTACTGTGGTGGAGGTGTTGCGGGACAGTATTTAGACCGGGTGTAGTGGTTTTAATTTTGTTGGACGAGGAACCTGGTTGGGTCGGTCTCTTGCTCGGCTTCGGCTACGCTTGGTGCTGGTTGGCATCATACCAGAGGGGCTACGGACTTGGACCGGGGAGGGCACTGGGTTGTTTGATGGTTTTGTAATTAGTTTCCGTGCGTGCATGACTCAGGGATGACAGGTGCGGGACTGTAGACTTAGTTAGCTTTGGATTAGTGGTATGCCGGTTAGCGGTATCCCTGTGCCGGCGGGGGCTCGTCATATGCCAGTGTTGGCGGTACGAGTTTAAATAAAATTAGATTGAATTCTAAGTACTTTTCCTCGTCCTTGCTGTCGCTTCGCCCCGAGCGTTTCTTTAGCCATCATGATGGGCCTTGATGCCTTTCATTCTGGGGGAGATATCTGAGTTCGCTTAGTAGTTCCTGGGGTCTTTGGTGTTGAGGTCTGTTAGGTGTTGCGTGGTGGATAACTTGTTTGCATCTCGTTTCATTGGGCTGGTTATCTCACGATACTGGCACTTCGAGCACTTCATCACAGTCGCATACGAGCCCCTTTCGGTAAAATGTTTACGGCTTCCTGTCTATCGTCTACTTGCAGGTTTCGCGTTCGATTAGGGGGATTGAACATTGTGTTTGGGGGGATCACCCGTGTCATTATTTGGGCCAGCTCATGTCTGTTGTTGGGTTTTAACAGAGTCCTTAGTTCTCGCGATACAAAACGCCCTTGGGCTAGACTGATGACCTTCCCAAGTATCAACACGTCGTACCGGCCGCATCAATCCTTTGGGGAGGGGGCCTCGCCGGCCCCCCCCCTCCTCGTTACTATATGTTTCTACGGTCGGAATCCTACAATGTTGTTTATCGCTGTTTCCTTGGAGTTTTTGTCCTTGTGGCATTTACAGTGGTTTAGTCAGGTGTCTCCTCCTCGCTTTCGTAGGGATGGCTTTGACTCTGAAAACTCTTACCCCCTAGTATGGTTATTGTTGCTGCCTCGGGTGGTGTGTGACCATTGGCTGCCAGGCACTCGCGTTGTCTGTGTATCTAGGTGGTTCGGTTGTGGTCTGTGGTTGGTGGCTTCACCTATTGCAAGTGGGGCCTACCTTCTGTTTGTCTGCTTCTGATCGCTCGCCCTCCCCCTTCTTGTCGCATCAGTTGGGGGTACCTCTTACCTATCGCTCGGTCCGTGCCTGTTGCCGGACCTGTGGGGCTGGCTTTGGCTGGCTCTGCCTACTCTTGTCCAACTCAGTTAGATTTTGGTTCAGCTGGGTTGGATGGTGTGGCTGGTGCCGGTACCTTCAGGTGTTGGTGCTACCGCCTTTTTTGGCTCCCGGCTGTGGCTGGTGGGCCCCCTCGGCCATACGGTGCTGGAGGTTGGAGCTCTGTTCGTGTGGCCAAGACATGTGGTTTCCTGATGGGGCTAGGTATGGGCTGTCCTGTGGCTGTCGGATGGTTGATATGTCTGAGGAGCTGGAGGGGCTGGATGGGCTCTGTGGCGTCTGGTGTGTGGGGCTTGGGGGGAGCTGATTGGGGGGGGAGAGGCATCTGCGAGCACCGGTCAGGCCTGCGTCAGGTTGGGCGAGGTCTAATTAAGTGTTTCCAGTCTGGCTTGGGCTGTTGGGTGAAGCTGCTGAGTGCTGTAAGGCTCCCCAATGGACCAGTTGGCTGATGGCCACCTGTGCGGATAGTGGGTTGCGACCACCTGGTTGGACTTGTTTGGGTACTGTGTGCTGGGTGTTGTGGAAGTTTGTTTGGTTTCTTTGGTTTGGCAATGGGCATGGCTGGCGGGGGCAAGGCACCACAGGTGGGAGATTGGCCCCACTGATTATTTTAGTCTGTCACCACCTGTATGTATTTTTTTTTTTTTGTTGTTGTGTTTGCTTTGGGGGACAGGCAGTGGGTACAGGTCCTCCTCACCATTACGCTCTTTGGATCCACTTGGCAAAGTGGGTTCATAGGGTCGACGGCCTGTCATGCGGATGCGAGAGGTGGACATGTTGGTCACCTCCTCTCTGCCATAGTGTCGTCTGTAGTTTATGTTTGTTTTAGTTTTTGTTGGTTTTTCTACTGTGGTGGAGGTGTTGCGGGACGGTATTCAGACCGGGCGGTAGTGATTTTATGTTTGCTGGACGAGGAACCTGGTTGGGTTGGTCTTTTGCTCGGCTTCGGCTACGCTTAGTACTGGTTGGCCTCATACCAGAGGGGCTACGAACTTGGACTGGGAGGGGTGCTGGGTTGTTTGATGGTCTTGTAATTAGTTTCCATGCAGGCATGACTCGGGGATGGCAGGTACGGGACCACAGACCTAGTTAGCTTAGGATTAGTGGTATACCGGTTAGCGGTATCCCTTTGCCGGCGGGGGCTCGTCGTATGCCAGTGTTGGCGGTACGAGTTTAAATAAAATTAGATTGCCTTCTAAGTACTTTTCCTACTTATTACTTTAACGAATATAAAACATCTTTACGATCATTATCTTTATTGCACCGTTATTGTTACGCCAAGAAAAGTCCTCCACGAAGACGAGTTAGAGAAAACTTACCATAGCCGTTTCCGATAGAAGACAAAGGTCTTGTACAATTGGTAACGTAGGCAGAGGCCTAGAGCTATCGTAAGATAATGAAAGAAGAAGACAGAAAGAGAAGTATCGTTCCCCGTTGCCAAGAACTAACTATCCAGAGAGGGATCATTACAGGAATCAACCATTGATTTCCCAGATCAGAAGATCAGAGTCTCATGCAAACCAACAAGCGGAGAATACTGAGCTGCAGTCTGTGAAGTAACTGCTCAACGCCTATTGGATGAATACTCTGATGTTTTCCCTGATCTGATTTCCGAAGGACTACAGCCTATGAGAGAAGTGAACCATCACATCCGTCTCCGAGACCCCTCTATTCTTAAAAACCAACCTACATACTCAATCTCTGACACATACAAAGGTCTACTATGTGACTGGATTAACCAACAACAAAGGCGAGGAGTCATCTACCGAGTGGAAGTACCAGGTGCTGTACCTATGTTTGTCCAACTCAAAGCAGATGGCAAAAGAATGCACCCCTTGGTTGACCTCAAACTACGAAATGAAAACACGGTTATGGACAGCTCTGCTATCCCAAATCAAATCCAGATCCTGAATGCAGTTGGACGGGCTAGATTCCGAAGCAAGATTGACCTAAGCGATACCTATTTTCAGACAAAATTAGATCCAGAAAACGAACACTACAACAGTTTCAAAATACCCTTCGGAAGTTCTATTAGCCGAGTTATGTTGCAAGGTGATATGAATGCGCCTGCTACCTTTATGTGAATTATGGAAAACCTCCTAAGCCAATACCTCCACCATTTTATCTGGGTCTACATTGATGATATTCTCATCTTCTCAAACACCAAAATAGAACATGCCTACCAAATAGGTTTGGTTTGTACCAAACTAAGAGAAGCTAAATTCTACGCTAGCAGAAACAAATCAATTCTATTTACTGATAAGCTCAATATCCTAGGACATGTGATAGATGATGAAGGAATACATGCAGCCCCTAGAAAAATATCTTGTGTAACAGAATGGGCAACACCCCAGAATCAAAAAGAACTCATACAATTCCTAGGACTAGTCAACCATATCTCCCAGTTCCTACCACACCATGCCACTGTGACAGCACTGCTCACAGACCTTACCAGCAATGCAGAATTTATCTGGACCCACACTCATGACAAAGCCTTTACCAACATCAAGGAATTGATTAAAAACACCAATGTTATACAACCTATCGACTACAGTAAACCAGAACCAACATGGCAGATTACTAATGCATTGGATGTTGGAGTTAGAGCATGAGTTGGACAAGGAGCCTCTCATGAAACGGCAAGACCGATGGCATTATACAGCAAGATGTTTACTAATTCACAGATAAATTATGGAACAATAGACAAGGAAGCTCTTGCTGTGATTGATACTCTTGCCTCATTCAACCACATCCTGATGGGCAATACCTTCACCATTGTCACCAACCACCAGCCTCTTACTAACCTTAAAACGGAAAGGGTCCCTGGAAGGAGAAGAACCCGATGGATAGGAGAAATCAGCAAATACAATGTAAAAATTATCTGTACCCCTGGAAGAATGAACTATTTAGCTGATGCTCTCTCCTGCCTATACACGAACCAAGAACTCACAGATCCTCCTCTTGTTCATGACCACACAAGACAAAGTGAAGACAGCTCTGACAATACCTCCTATGAATAAGAACCTTCAATGGCTACTGCCAGCTCTGCCACTCCATCCCATCCTTTCTCTTATACCATGTACAGAGCTGCCGGAACAGAACAAGAAAAGGACATTAATGACGAGTGGAAAGACAACTACACCTTCCACAGCACACCTCCTCATGAACCTGAACAAAGCAGACTCCACTAGTCCCACTATTACCTCGATACTTGCTCCTTTCACTAGACTGAAATTAAATTCAGTAACAGATACCAGCAACCCTATTATATGTCTGCTGACGATTCCAAAAACACCAGCTTCAACACCGCAGAAGGAGCACAAGAGATAATCGATGAAGATGGATCGACCCAATCTCCCCTTACCTTTAATCCTATCCCAACACGACATCAAGGCCTCGAAGAACTCGAACAAGCTGCAGCCTACATGGATGCAATATCCTACCTACACCCTCAGCAGTCAGCTCCACCATCCTCTTCCCCCATACTCGACTCACGACCACTGTATTGTGGACCCTTACAAGTATATACCAATGAAACCATTGCTTCTGTCATGCCTCCTACAATTCCTGAGCATCGCTGACAGCTCCATGAAACTTTTGAAGTAGAGAAAGCCCCTATTGAACCGACAAGAGGATCCCTAATTGAGGATGAACGAGATATTAGATTAACTACAGAAGAATTAACTTCCTCTTTCCGAGGCCAAATAATAGCAGGATATTGCCATGACCCGATCAACTTCAAAGCTATGGATAGCTCCAGACATGGAGACCTTGCCCCCTATAACATATCTAATTGAATGGTCTATACCAGCACCCGTTATGGTGAACATTGCCTATACATCCCGAAAGGCTATATGTTCAATGGAATGACTATTAGGGAATGTGTCATCACCGAAATCTACAACAAAGAACACCTCAGTGCTGACCGCAACCTCCAATATGCCTCGGAATATGTTTACTGGCCTGAAATGCGAAAGGACTTCCGCGATTTCATCAAACAATGTGAACTCTGCCTGGCAAATAAGGAGCGAACACAACTACTTGAAGGGAAAGCGCAGACCCTTCAACTACCATGTGAAATATTCGAATCCTATGCCATCAATTCCGCAGTACCATTCAACAAGTCCACTGGATATGACACCATCTTGGTAGCTGTGGATCAATTTTCTGGATACACATGGCTCGTACCAATAAAGGTTACCGATTCCTCAAAAAACACCTGGAATAACCTTCAATGATACCTATTTACCCCTCATGGGTGCCCCTTATCTATTGTCAGTGATGCTGATCTCCGTTTCCCTACCAGATTCTGGAAGCAAACCTTGACCTCCCTCGGAATCAACCACATTATGGCTATCCCGGGACATCATGAGACTAATGGCCAAGCAGAACGAAAAATCTGCGAAGTCAAGACCGGAATTAGGAACATGATCAATGAACAACAAACCAACTGGGAACAAGCCCTCATTGAGCTGGCCGCATATATCAATACCGGATTTTCAGACACCTTGAAAATGTCTCCATATAAGGCAATCTTCGGCCGTCAATACCCTCTCCTACCTACTACTCTATTTAACAACTCCTCAGTCTCTGCCTCCGATAACCACCTAAACTACCATCAAGCAATTCGGAATGATGCCTTCCAAGCTGTTAAAGCTGCCTGATTCCAAAATACCACTACTGCTCAGAAGCGACGATACAAACATGTTCCTATCCCACCAGGTGATATGCTCATGGTACATAGAAACATGTTCATTACCAATGTTGCAGTAAGAAACTACAACCCCGATGGCAAGGACCTTTCAAAGTCTTATCCTTTGATGAGCATACAGAATACTACATTGTCCAGATAGATAGACGCATGTCACGAATGTGGCTTAGCAAGGAAAGAGTTTCAACGTGATGCATAGTTATGAGTCACAGGTACGTTGTTGTTTCACACATATGACTCATTAGGGTCATATGATTTGTTATGTGTGGGATTTGTGATGCTTTCGCACATGGCTCAAGTATGAGTTATGGGACGTGCGCCTGACAAGTATGCCTTGCGAGTATGCATTGCGGGTAAGCCTTGCGCATATGATTTATGTTTTACACATGACCTCATTATGAGGTCATGGGTTTGGTGCATATGACTCAGTCGAGTCATATGACTTGTTTATTGCGTTATGATTGGTTTATGGGTTTTTGTACATGACCTCGTTATAAGGTCATGGGTTTTGAGCATGTGATCACTTTGGTCACATGATTAGTTTGTTATGATTTGGTTTCGCACATGTGACCACTTTAGGTCACGTGACAACAGGCGGGAAGAATACTATATAAGGAGGCCGATGCGGCCAAGGAAGATAGGTTCTTCACGCTTTGTTCTAAGTACTTTTCCTCGTCCTTGCTGTCGCTTCGCCCCGAGCGTTTCTTTCGCCATCATGGTGGGCCTTGATGCCTTTGATTCCGGGGGAGATATCTGAGTTCGCTCAGTAGTTCCTGGGGTCTTTGGTGTTGAGGTCTGCTAGACGTTGCGTGGCGGATAACTTGTTTGTGTCTCGTTTCGTTGGACTGGTTATCTCACGATGCTAGCACTTTGAGCACTCATCACCGTCGCTTCCGAGCCCCTTTCGGTAAAATGTCTACGGCTTGCTGTCTATAGTCTACGCGCAGGTTTCACGTTCGATTGGGGGGATTGAACTTTGTGTTTAGGGGGATCATGCGTGTCGTTCTTTGTGCCAGCTCATGTCTTTGTTGGGTTTTAACGGAGTCCTTAGTTCACGCGATACAAAACGCCTTTGGGTTAGACTGATAACCTTCCCAAGTATCAACTCGTCTTACCGACCGCATCATTTCCTCAAGGGAGGGGGCCTCGCCGGCCCCTCCCTGCCTCGTTACTTTATGTTTCTACGGTCGGAATCCTACGATGTTGTTTATCACCGTTCCCTTGGAAGTTTTGTCCTTGCAGCATATACGGTGGTTCAGTCAGGTGTCACCTCCTAGCTACGGTGGGGATGGCTTTGACCCTGAAAAACCTTACCCCCTGGAGTGGTTGTTTTTTGCTGCCTGGGGTGGTGTGGGACGATTGGCTGCCAGGCACTTGCGTTGTCTGTGCGTCTGGGTGGTTCAGTTGTGGTCTGTGGTTGGCGGCTTCACCCATTGCAAGTGGGGCCTACCTTCCATTTGTCTGCTTCTGTTCGTTCGCCCTTCCCCTTCTTATCGCATCAGTTGGGGATGCCTCTTGCCCGTTGTTCGGTCCGTGCCTGTTGCCGGACCTCTGGGGCTGACTTTGGCTGGCTCTGCTTACTCTTTCCCGACTCGGTTGTATTTCGGTTCGGCTGGGTTGGATGGTGTGGCTGGTGCCGGCACCTTCGGGTGTTGGTGCTGCCTCCTTTGTGGCTCCCGGCTGTGGCTGGTGGGCTTCCCTCGGCTATATGGTACTGGGGGTTGGGGCTCTGTTCGTGTGGCCAAGATCAATGGCTGCCTGGCGGGGCTGGGTATAAGCTGTCCTATGGCCGTCGGATGGTTAATCTGTCTGAGGGGCTGGGGGGGCTGGATGGGCTCTGTGGCGTCTGGTGTGTGGGGCTTGGGGGGGGCTGATTGGGGGGGGAGAGGCACCTGCGAGCACCGGTCGGGCATGCGTCAGGTTGGGCGATGTCTAATTAAGTGTTTCCGGACCGGTTTGGGCTGCTGGGCGAAGCTGCTGAGTGCTGTAAAGCTCCCCGGTGGACCGCTGGACTGATGGCCACCTGTGCGGATGGTGTGTTGCGACCACCTGGTTGGACTTGTTTGGGTTCTGCGTGCTGGGTGTTGTGGAAGTTTGTTTGGTTTGTTTGGTTTGGCAGTGGGTATGGCTGGCAGGGGCAAGGCACCACGGGTGGGAGATAGGCCCCACTGACTTTTTCGGTCTGTCACCACCTCTATGTATTTCTTTTGTTGATGAGTTTGTTTTAGGGGACAGGCAGCGGGTACAGGTCCTCCTCACCATTACGCTCATCGGAGGCACTTGGCAAAGAGGGTTTATAGGGTCGACGGCCTGGCATGCGGATGCGAGAGGCGGACATGTTGGTCACCTCCTCTCTGCCATTCTGTCGCCTGTAGTTTATATTTTGGTTTGTTGTTGGTTTTCTACTGTGGTGGAGGTGTTGCGGGACGGTATTTAGACCGGGTGGTAGTGGGTTTGATTTTGTTGGACGAGGAACCTGGTTGGGTCGGTCTCTTGCTCGGCTTCGGCTACGCTTGGTGCTGGTTGGCTTCATACTAGAGGGGCTACGGACTTGGACCGGGGAGGGCGCTGGGCTGTTTGATGGTCTTGTAATTAGTTTCCGTGCGGGCATGACTCGGGGATGGCAGGTGCGGGACCGTAGACTTAGTTAGCCTAGGATTAGTGGTATGCCGGTTAGTGGTATCCCTGTGCTGGCGGAGGCTTGTCATAAGCCAGTGTTAGCGGTACGAGTTTAAATAAAATTAGATTGACTTCTAAGTACTTTTCCAACTTATTACTTTAACGAATATAAAACACCTTTACGATCTTTATCTTCATTGCAACAATATCATTACGACAAGAAGCGCTTATCACAAAGACGAGTTAGAGAAAGCTCACGATAGGCGTTTCCGATAGAAGACAAAGGTCTTGTACTATCGGTAACGTAGGTAGTGGCCTAGAGCTATCATAAGACAAAGAAAGGAGGAGACAGAAAAGATAAGTATCGTTCCCCATCGCCAAGAACTAACTATCTAAAAGGGGATCATTACAACGCATGTACCGCCACAATACTGCAGTCTTCCACCCCTCTGCTGTCAAACGATTCAACCCAAATGACAACTCCATGTTCCCTGGAACAATCCACTCTCGACCTGCACCTATCATCATCGATAAGAAAGATGAATGAGAAGTCAAAGAAATCAGAGACCACTGCCTTTAGCATGGAAATGATCAGTTCCTAGTCAAATGGAAAGAATATCCAACAAGCAAAAACAGCTGGAAACCACTGGAAGGACTAGAGCACACTATAGATATGGTGAACAAATGGTGGAAAGACAACATGCTAAATGAATCCCTCCCTCCAATGATCATTTACATCACAATGTGCTGGACACCAACGATGCCTGAGACGGAGTGATGGCAAATGGAACTCGAAGCAAGGGATGGGTTTTGGGTACCATACTTTGAGTCTGAATTCGAAAGTAGTGATGAGGAAAATCAAGCTATGGAGCAGGCTCTCGACAACCTTATCTGATCACCAATCACCATCCTAATATCATAACGATATCAAACTATGTGGAACTCAATGTGAGGCTGCAACAACAGATTGTTAGACTGTTGTTGAACCGCAATGTTATCCAACTTGAAGACTACTTCGAAATCCTCCGGATAGACTACTGTCCTGATTGCGACCACGCTTGGGTTGATGTACAGCATGAATCTGGTATTTGTGACTACTGTGACTTACATTTCTTTGAGTCTAAATGTTTTCTTAGGATTTCTTCTTGTCCCTGGTGTGACACTTATGATGAAGAAGAAATGGCGGAAATTGAAGCCTTTGATTTCTCAGACTCCACTTTTGATAATTATTAGGTTTTGTTTGTTTAAACAGTTATTTTGCTTTGGAGAATGTAACCGGTACGAGTACTCTGTTATTGGTTTTATTTTATGTTTTGTTTTAAGTATCGCTTTGATACTTGGTTTTGTTTTATGTTTTGTTTTAATTATCGCTTTGATACTTAAGTAGTTTTACCAAAGTGTATTGATTGATACCTTTGATTAGTTTTGTTCAAGCTAGACATGAACAGATTTGTTTATTTAAAGACTGCCTGTTTCTACGATAGAAAAGGCAGACTTCGACAGATAGTATTTTAATATACTTGGTTGAATGGTTACTTCTTTGTTCCTCAGTACACCCTCGAAGCCTTTTTTAGTTCTCAGCTCTTGCCTCCTCTCTGGAAGAGTATTCCACCTGCCAACTATCGTATCTATTACCGATAACGTGATTAGTACCTTGCGAACACGTTATAGCGGCGCCTGGTATGTGGAGCTTGGGCAGGACTGGTTGGGGGGGGAGAGGCACCTGCAAGCACCGGTCGGGCCTGCGTCAGGTTGGGCGAGGTCTAATTAAGTGTTTCCAGTCCGGCTTGGGTTATTGGGTGAAGCTGCTGAGTGCTGTAAAGCTCTCCGACGGACTGGTTGGCTGATTGCCACCTGTGCGGATAGTGAGTTGTGACCACCTGGTTGGACTTGTTTGGGTCTTACATGCTGGGTTTTGTGGGGTTTGTTTAGTTTCTTTGGTTTGGTTCTGGGTATGGCAGGAGGAGACAAGGCACCACAGGTGGAAGATAGGCACCTCTGACCTTTACAGTCTGTCACCACCTCTATGTATTTCCTTTGTATATAGTGGTTTTGTTTGGGGGACAGGCAGCAGGTACAGGTCCTCCTCACCAGTACGCTCCTCGGAGGCAACCAGCAAAGTGGGTTCATAGAATCGATGGCCTGACATGCGGGTACGAGAGATAGACATGTTGGTTACCTACTCTCTGCTATTGTGTCGCCTGAAGGTTTAGTTTGTGTGTTTGGTTTGATTTTCTACTGTGGTGGAGGTATTGTGGGACGGTATTTAGACCGGGTGGTAGTAATTTCTTTTTGATTGTTGGACAAGGAACCTGGTCGGATCGGTCTTTTGCTCGGCTTCGGCTACGCTTACTGCTGGTTGGCTTCATACCAGAGGGACTATGAACTTAGAGCGGGGCGGGTGCTGGGTTGTTTGATGGTCTTGTAATGAGTTCTCGTGCGGGTATGACTTGGGGATAGCAGGTGCGGGACCGTAGACCTAGTTAGCTTAGGATTAGTGGTATACCAGTTAGCAGTATCCCTGTGCCGGCAGGGGCTCATCGTATGCCAGTGTTGGCAGTATGAGTTTAAATAAAATTAGATTGAATTGTAAGTACTTTTCTTACTTATTATGTTAACGAATATAAAAGCACCTTTACGATCTTTATCCCTATTGCAATATTTATTGTTATGCAGAGGAAAGCTCTTCATGGAGAATAGTTAGAGAAAGCTTACGATAGGCATTCCTCATAGAAGACAGAGGTCTTGTACTATCAGTAACGTAGGCAGAGGCCTAGTGCTATCGTAAGATAAGGAGAGAAGAAGAAAGAGAAGAGAAGTATTGTTTCCCGTCGCCAAGAACTAACGATCCGAAGAGGGAAGGTTACAGGTATGTTGACTCTGGCCAGCAAAAAGTACTATCATCTCATCAATTGAGACATTAGTACCTAGTAGCAGGTAAGCTTAACTCCAAAGCTGCAAATGCATATTAAGTGGCTCTAACTTCTTCCACCACTCAGTCATCTTTGTCTGTTGATTGATAGTTTCCTCAGACATGGCGACATGCAAATACCGCTTTATTTACTAGTATCGAGTATAGCCGAGTGGGAGACTTGGAAAGATTTTATGGGCCCAATATTGCCAGCGGTTTAGTAGGCGAACCACTCCCATCATGAGAGTCATTCCAAGAAACCTCCGAAGCTCTCCCCTACTCATGCTATGAGGCCATTGTTGCTTACTTGTCTGCTTCTTGTCAGCATAAGTATTGGTCGCCTGCACCAATTGGTTGATAATCTAATCATCCCAAAATAGAGCAAAATAGGTGAGAGGTGATAATACTGTTTTGTCTGGCACCCAGGAAGTACTTTAATGCTCATAGTACTCCATGGGCCTAAACGTTTCTGATGAAGCTGTAATTGAATTTGATGTAGCCGCAAGTGAAGGATCCTCTTATTTCCTCCTATTGGTAGATTTTTCAATGGAGTCATGATTCAGAGACTTTCGAACATGTTTGCTTGGTACCATTATAGCAGATGCAATAGTGGGTGCAAAGAGCTGATAGTGGAAATAATTGGTACCATGATCTGACACAGATTTAGATGCTTGCTCAGTATATGAGAAATATTTGACATAATGGACCCTGTGACTATCTAGCCAACAGAGTTAAACCTTTCACGCTAATGCATGAGAGAGATTTTATCAGATCTCATAAAACCAGGAGATAATATCCTCGCTAATTTCCTTAAGCCTTTCCATAATATTCTCCTCCGCTTCCTCCACCTCTTCCTCTACTATTCTCACATATACAGACTCCTCAGCTCTTATAACCTCCAAGTCTGCTTCACCCTAGATCCTTTGTTGCTTCTCCTGCTCCTCCAATAACTCTTCCAACTCTCCATCTATCTCATCTAAAAATGCTGTGGTAGCTTCAATATCACATGACAACACCGCTGTTGTCAGGGTTTGTGGTAACACAGGTGTGGAAATTGATCCATTTGAGGTTATACCAGCAATGTACTTTGCATGAGCATTTTTAACCGCATGCTGACAGATACTCTGAATGGCAGATTTTGAGACTTGAAGTTGCTCTGCAATCTGACGAACACTAGGCAGCTTTTTTGAATTGCATTGATACTGAAGTGCGAGGATGGCCCCCCAACGGGTTGGAGTAATTGTTTTGCCTATTTGGTTTATTAGCAGGTCGTGTTTTCCCAACTGAGTTCAATTCTTACCAGTAACTGTCTTCCATGCTGCTTGTATTTCTGGGCGCATATTGAATAAAAAATGAATACTCTTAAATGTGAAAATTATTATATAAAGAAATTTTATTATATATAGGAAAGAAAGGAGAAGTAAGGGGGGGTTGGAGGACTCGCGTTGTTGTTTTTTCTTGTGTTAGGGCAGGGTTAGGGTTGTGGGCTGTCCGCATAGCAAATGAACCAGCGAGTACAGTACCGTACTCACCAACGAACGCTCGTGATGTTAATCTGATAAGATAAAGGAACAATGATACCGTTAGCGGGGTCTGTGTCTCGCACAAACTTTTTCGTCGCTAGAAACACTCGAGCCTCACCCCACTACGACCGGGACAGTCAATCCCACCAATTGCTACAACCGCTCCCCACCAATCAACTAAACAAGAAGAAAAAAGGAACTATAACAGTTGAGAATGTCGAAACGCCCCGCTGACCCGCTGGTTTCGCCGGACAGCGGCCTCAAAAACCGCTCCCGCGAAACTGCGGATGAAGGCACTGATCACACTAGATACCCACCAGAGATGGGCGAATTCGAAGACAATTACGAAGACGAATATGAGGAAGACGAAGAAGTTCTTGAAGCGGGCGATGAAGATGACGAACAGGGTGGTGCACAAATTGGTGGAAAGGGTGGAGCTGGGAAGGATAACATGGAAATAGACCAACAGGTGTACATACCCTCGCGGAGGGTTCTGGGTAAAGATGAAATACTGGAACCGGACCCGACGGCGTATCATATGCTGCATAGCATGAATGTCAACTGGCCGTGCCTAAGCTTTGATGTGCTGCAGGATGGACTTGGAGATGAGCGACGGGGATACCCACAGATGGTGTACTTGGTTGCTGGGACGCAGGCTGCTAGAGCAAAGGATAATGAAGTTACGGTGATGAAATTGAGTGGGCTGCAGAGGATGCAGCAGTGTCTGTTTCCCTTCCTCACCCGCCTCCCCAGCTTATAGCTAACAATCAAAATAGCGAAAGAAGACGAGGACGAGGACGACGACGCCTCCGACACAGAGGACGACCCGATCCTCGAATCTCGCTCCCTCCAATGCCCCACTACGACAAACCGTATCCGTGCCTCTCCGCATGCCCACCATGCCGCTTCAATGGCTGAAACGGGTGATGTGTACATCTGGGATCTGTCGCCGCACTACAGGTCTCTCGAGAGTCCGGGCACCGCCATCCCCGCGAGTGCGAACAAACCCACGGCAACGCTCAAGATGCATAGACATGTAGAAGGCTACGCTATTGATTGGTCTTCCAATCCCAGAGATGTCATGGGACGGATAACTACTGGGGATAACTCCGGCAAGATATTCATTTCTGCGAGAAAAGAAGGCGGTACCTGGTCTACAGATAGTAGCCCGCTGAAGGGGCATACAGGTAGTATCGAAGAGCTCCAATGGTCTCCCAATGAGCGCCACGTCTTTGCCTCCGCATCTTCGGACGGAACAGTCAAGATCTATGACGCCCGCGCTCAGACCAAGAAGCACCAATTGTCAGTCGACGTCTCGTCTTCAGATGTCAACGTTGCATCCTGGTGCCGGGCAGTACCCCACCTCCTTGCCACCGGCGCCGACGACGGAGTCTGGGGCGTCTGGGATCTCAGAACTTTCCCTAACACACTCAAGGGTAAACATGTATCCGCTACTGCCAGCTTTACTTTCCACCAACAGCCAATCACTAGTATTGAGTTTCACCCTACTGAGGATAGTATTGTTTCTGTTGCCTCCGCAGACTCGACTATTACGCTTTGGGACTTGAGTGTTGAGTTGGACGACGAGGAGAGTAAGGACAGTGGCGGCGTAGAGGATATTCCGCCCCAATTGTTGTTTGTCCACTATCACAAGGACGTTAAAGAGGTGCATTGGCAGAGGCAAGCACCCGGGGTGGTTATTGGGACTGGCGGTGAAGGGTTTAGGTACTTTGTTCTTCTATATATATCCTTGCTTGGCGTGATTGTCCATTGGCTGACTTGTTATCCTTCCCCGGCCAGTGTTTTCAAGACCATCAGTGTCTAAGTTTATTGTCGGAGGGGGGGTTGACGGGTAGGCATAGCCCGCGCGGCGTTATTCTTTATAAGTCGCGAAAGATTTTCTAGCTTGTGTTTGATATACTATTGATCGATCTCTAGAATAAATGGCTAATTATGGCGGAGAGCTTCTTGTTTGTCCCACGAACTATATTCTGCAGTGATGGCATCTTTCGGTGTATATCCAGGGAATTAGTGTCACCAATGTTAGATTTGAACCAACCACTCTTACCTAGGTTTCTAGTGGAGGCAGTGCGAAATTCCTTTTATTGTACTAATTCTATGGCACTCTCAGCTGATGTGGTACAGACTGTGGGAATGTATTTCTCGGGAGAGCATCATGGATCATCACTCATTTAGCGTTCCGGCGTGATGCGAAGCCTTCACGATACCATATTCTAATCTAGGTCGCTCAATTGGCGATAAAAATGAAACGGGGTCTTCACCTCGCGTATTGTAAAAACACCCGGAGAGTGAGGGGAGGGCGGTGGACAAGCCAAAATTTACCATACATTCACAGTTCAAATAGACAAGCTAAGCCATCATACCCCACCATTATAAAAAAAAACAAAGCAAGCGATGTATGGACTTTTATATAGAGAAAAACGAAAAATACTACAAGATTATCAATCTTGCATCTCCATCTCCTCGCTCTGTCCTTCTTCATTACAATCCTCATCCCATAGCCCATCCAATTTAAACTCCTTGGCCCACTCTTTAACGATCTCTTTCTGATCGTCGGTCGTTATGGCAACGGTAGTCGGTTTAACGCCTTGGTTGAGGGTGTTATGGAGTGCGGTCGGGGGATCAACCCAGCCTTGAATCCTTCCATCCCTCAAATCCATTATGACGGCCTTTGCCGCTGCTTCGATGTTGGGGATACCTCCTTTCCCTAATCGCCCACGCTTTCGTGCGACCTGGATTAGGAAGTCTGTTGTGACATCTGTGGTAGTAGTGCCGACGAGGGGAGGGAGGTTGTAAAGGTCGAGGAGTTTGTTGAAGAGGGTCTGGGATGTGGATAATCGGCGGATGAGAAGGGCGACTGCGGGTACCGGGTCGAGGATTTGCTTTGGTGGAACGGCATTTAGGAGGATGAGGCGTGCTTGGTCGTCTTTTGAACCACCCTGACTACTGTTGCCGGGGAAGACGATACCAGGAGAGTCTAGCAGCTTAAGTTTTTTGTCTAGCTTGACTTCCCGTAAGCTAGTAGTGACGCCAGCTTCAGCACCAGTCGGACAGGCGGTTTGTGAGCCACCCAGACGGCCGGTAAGGGCGTTGATAACTGATGATTTTCCAACATTGGGGTATCCAATTACACCCACTGATACAGACCGTTTGAGCTGTTTGGCATGTGCAAATGATTTTAGAGCCTTCAGAAGAGTAGCCGAAGTGCCCTGTGCCGTCAGAGATTTGTGATCAAAAGTTTGGGCATTCGAAGCAGACCCACTCGCCCTTAGCGGCAGGGTCGGGAAGTATCTACAAAGATAATCCAACCACCCTTTCAGCACGGTTGCCGGCACGAGATCGATCTTGTTCAAGATGAGGATTAATCGTTTCTCGCCGCCATCAGCCGCCATCATTTGTCTTTCCACATCGCGGGAACGGGTACTTTCGGGGTCACGGGCGTCTAGGACGTAGAGAATTACGTCGGCGGCATCGACCACTTGCTTGAACATCTTGTCGAAGGCTTTTCGCGAGGTATCTTTTCGAGTACTCTTGGATTCGATATCTGGGATGCCTGTTTCTGAATCTGAATCGTCATCAGATTCGCCGCTGAGGTCACCATGTTCGGCTTCATATTCTGCAGCTCTCGCTCGCGCTGATGCTAGGAGGGCCGCCATTGCAGAGCCTCCAGTCTATACTTATTTAGTAATTTGTTCGAAAAGGGAAATAAATACTTATCACACATGGTGGAACATACTCCAGCATCGGCATCATCTTCATCCATAGCATCGCTATATAACTCGCTGGAGCCCTCATCACCCTCTTCCAGTATCTGCATAGCATCCTCTTTGCCCTCCGCCCCGTCCGCTAACTCCTTCTTCCTCTGCTTTGCAAGCTCTCTCCTTCGCAATTGCTCCTCTTCTTTCAGCCGCCTTCCCTCTTCGATCTCGGAAAGTAAGCGATCTTTGTAAGGAAAGCTATTTGGGATATTGAGTTTGTCATTCTTCTTTTTTCGGTGGAGTTCCGGGTGCTTTTTGGCCTCCTTTCGTTCCTTACGAGCCTTTTCGTTAGAACGCTTCTCGATTTTATGGCGGAGACGAACAGGAACCCGCTTGGACTTCTTTCCTAGAAACTGTTAGGGGATAGCTTGTATCTCGGGATATCCAAGAACTTACTTGGTTTGACCATTGTGAAATATTTTGGGGGTAGCGATGAGCTGTTGCTTGGTTCGAGCGATGGGGAACTTTTTTTGCTGTCAAGAATTTTCCTTTTGTTGGGCGGGGGATTTAAGACGGGTAACTACCGGTGCCGTCTCATTCACCGTATGTGGAATGTGGGGCATCTGAGGGCATGAGCAGAAAAGTTGGGAAGATCTTGGACAATCTATCATAATCTAATCTAATCTTCACTACGTATGATACCGTAGTCAGGTTTACCAGTTCGCCGGAACGCTGCTTGAAAGCGGGCCTTATGCATGCCATAATAAAATTACCGGTATGCCGGGTAACCCAACGGCCAATCCGTCAGACTAAACTCTAGCCTAGCGGTAAATCAGCCTTACAGATAAACCCACCTTTCCAGTTCGACTAGATCCAAATGTTATCTTCTCCGCCAAAACAATGAGTGTCACGAAACTCATCGAATATGTGCTGGAGGAGGTCTCTATTGACGGTTCTGAAGGTATTTTTAACATTCTTTTTCCTTCTCTTCGAGATCCCTGTCATATGACTCTTTTTGCTCTTGGATGGTGGGGCAAGTACGATTCTGCCAGACATGAAATTTCCAGAGAGGAAATCTCTATGAATTGCTTAGGAAGATCGGATGAGATTTCTTCTTGAATAATTGAGCCTCAATACCCTTTTCGTCAAGGCTGGATAATCCCTAATTTTTTGACTCTGGTTGGCGCTGGTTCGAGTCACGCAGCCATTGTTATCCTGAGCATTTTTTCCTTGGTATGGTTGTTGGGGGATGGCTAACCAGAATTTCAACCACCAGGCACGACCATAAAGCAACTCTTTGCCTATGTGACTGAATTCTATACCAAAACCCTTGTACCGAAAGTCGAAATCAATTCTTTATGTGAACCACCACAAAATCCTTGGGGTCCTAGTGCTTCTGGAGGGGGAGGAGGGGAAGGAGAGGCGGATCCTGGGTCCTCGACTACACCGCAGGGTCAGCCTGTATATTGGGGGGTTCCGAACATGAGGGATGAGTTCCAGGATTATGTCTGGGATATCCTACGACAGCAGGGTGATTTTAAGGTTGGGGTCAATGGTGAGGGAAACGAGTTATCATTAAACGAGATTGTCGCCGATTTGAGGAATCAGGCCGAAGGCGGCAAGGAAGAAGCAAATGGGGAAGGGAAAATATGGAGGGTCTATACTTCTGACGAGAGACATTGGAGGACACTCACTGGCCATGGCCCGGATTTGAAGAGGGTGAGATATCTTTTTTTCGAGTCTACTGGATGTCAAGAGCCCTGCACTGACATGCACATGTCAAGGTCCCAAATGCTGTTTTCAAATGCTTAGAAGTAATTGCCAAACACAGAGAACAAGGCCTCATCCAACCGGAATTGACTAAGATCACTGGCCAGGATAAGAAATCCGTTGCTGGGCGTACAACTATTCTCAAGAATTTGGGCCTGATTGAGAAAGTCAGCGTATTAGCAAAAAGTCTCAACACTAGTAAATTAACTCTTACGAAATATGCTCTGCAACGCGATATCAAGCGTCAGGTTGCCCAAGAATCTAAAGAGGTCGTTGTTAAGAAGAGAGGGAAGAAGTTCCTTGATAGCAAGAACGATGCGGCTAATATCGCCTGGACCGGGGCCACCATTGATACCGAGAAGCTAATCAAGGCTATCTTCTCAGAGCTCAAGGGGGCGAAAAACCAGGTCTTGATGCATAGCGATTTAAAACGAAAGCTGGTACGTAAGTAAGATTATCTCTGGAAATGTCTACTAATTGGAAATACTTAGGGTATGGACAAATCCCGATTCCACTGGCGATGCTTCTCTAGAATCCTACGAAAATTGGAGTCCTTGGGCGTCGTAAGAAGAATCAGGGTTCCACTCAAGATCTTGAGGAAATATAAGAAGACGCAGGGCCCTTCTGAGATCGCTATAACTGAGCAGTGCCATGCCCGATGCGTTCGGCTCGTTCGAGAGATGGAGAGGGAAGATTGGTGCAAGGTCCTGACTACTTTCTCTAAGCGGGAATTCGTGATGGAAGACGAGGACGACGGTGAAGCTGAGGGGTCGGAAGACGAAGCTGTTAAAGGTAGTAATAATATTGAAGATGAAGACCCTGCAGTCGCCCAGGAGTTGGGACAGGTCAATGTCGACGAGGCGGTAGAAGAAATTGTTAGAGATCCACCACAGTGGAGAAAGGATAAACCTTTGACAACTACGATCTTTGATATCGTGGATTCTTGTGGGAAAGATGGCATCTCAAGCATGGTACCTCGCGCCAAAACTGATTGATTGATTGATTGATTGATTGATTGATTGATTGCTAACTGAAGTTTAGGACTTGATGTACAGTACTATAGGAAGTTTTTATTACAGGCCAATGGACCAAATTCTTCACCGATTAACTGATTACCCACAGCAATCACAGCCGCCACAACATATGCACCTTGCCATCATTCGTGAAACTGGTATTTCTGGACGCCAGACTCATTACAGGTATTTCAGCTACCGATGGCATCAAGAATTGGTAGCCGAAGGTGTAGCAGTGCAGCCATGGGGGCCCGCGATCAAGAAGAAGGGTTCGAAGCAAGTTTCTCACGGGGCTATAACCCATGTCACGGAGACACCTCTATCCCTTGACAAATACGGGTTTCCAGCTCCTAATACTTCTAGATTTCTGAAGAGCGATGGCTCTGCTACCCTCGCCGAAAGTCAATGGGAGGGGAAGAAGAATGAGCGGCTTGATTCCCTCAAAGCCCAGTTTAGAGTTCTCCGGAATAAAGTAGGCGAAGAGCAATTGGATTGGAAGAATTCTTCACGTAAGAAGCCCAACGAAGACTCGAATTATCGATCAAGAAGCTTACATTTTGGACAGCTCGAGGTGGGAGACCCCGGAAGTATGAGAAGGGGAAAGAGCCATACCTGGCAGCTAAGAGACGCGCAGAGGCCAGACGAATTATCGCCGAGAGGGCTACTGGCTCAGCTGAACCAGGTGGTGCAGACCCAGACGGGATGACGCGAGGAAGGTCGCTTTCAAATGAAACTGAGGGTGGTACTTTAGACGGGGAACCTCCTCCAAAGAAAGCTAGGATCGAAGAGCTTTTAAACCAGGAGGACCCGGAGCCATTATCACCTCCAAAACGACGTGGGCGACCGCCTGGTGTTAAGAATGGCGAGGGTAAAAAAAGACAGGCAGCCAAAAAGCGAGAGAAGAGGCCCAAAGTAATCCCGAAGAGGTCTACGGGGGGGTCGCAGAAAGCCCAGGAGCCTAAAGAACAACAGAAACCACAGTTTGGCCTCATTGGTGCTGAGCCTGAGCGAAATCTTCAAGAAAATCTCGGATCTCTAGGAAAACGCAAGGCCCAAGCCGCAGGTGGGAAAACGGGACGGGCAAAGCGTAGAAAAGAAACCCGCCAAGCAAGTCCTCCAGAAGATGACGGAGTGATAATATATGATTCCATCGTTGTCAGACCAAGTACCGAGCTCGCACCAGACACCCAAGTGATTGATAGTGCGGAACCAGCACTCGCAGGGCCTGCACCAGGGGATATTGAGCAGTCAGTTGGCCACCCTTCAAAAGAACCAGCTAGGGTGGTTGATGGTGTACAGCTAGAAATCGAGCATCTCGATGTCGAAGGCAATGAATCCTATGGTTCAATTGGAGGGATGCTTGCTATATCTCGTCAGCAGGTTGTTCTTGACCTTCTCAAGGAAAATAACGGAGTATTTCCTAGCGGGAACGAACTGCGCCACGCGTATAGCAAGCGATACCAAAAGAGCAATCCTAAGGCGGGGGTTTGCGATCGACGGTTGATTCGGGGCATCGTCCAGTCTCTCCAACGCAGGAAAATGGCGTATCAAATCACATTCGACTTCACCAGCTCGCGGAGTATCCTTATCACTAAAAAGTTGTTAGTCGACTCTCGCTTGACCCCGGATTCACCACTCGTGGATGATATGGTTAGGGAAATGATAGCAGCAGACGGAAACCTTTGGTTCCCTCCGAACACTGAATTGCATGAGGATATTCAAGAGCGATTTGTGCAACCTCCTAGCTGGTCGTTGTCAAAGCCTAGAAAATCCGAGGAAGTGGAATTCGACCGAGTTTACCCAACCTCAGTCTCGGAACTAAAACAGAAGCGCGAGGCACGAGCGATAGAACGTGCTGCGAATAAGGCTGCAAAGTTAAGTGTTATTGCCCGACCCCGTGGCCGCCCACGCACGTATCCCGTGGATGAAGTGTTTAATCACCGGGCGGGTGGAAAGTTTACAGATCAGCAGAGGGAAGAGGCAGCGATTCGGCGTCGGGCAGAGCTTAAAGCCGAGAAAGAACTGATGAGATTGAATCACAAATATCGGACTAAGGCCACCAATATCGACCTTTTTGATCAATCTCCAACAGTCGATGGCCTACCGAGGAGGGTTTGGTGGAATGAATTTGTTGAGAGAGATTTGAACGAGCCGAGAGAAACTGATCCTTTTTTGCAGCAGATAAATGAGATTGAGAAGTGGGAGAAGGCAGTTGGACCTGAGGGACTTCGCATGATGGCTAGGAAAGCAGGTGGCATGGTCATGGTTAATCTGTTTGCGCCTCCTGTTGAGAAGGGCGATAATTTTACACAGGCACCGGTAGCAAATATGGATAATCGTATTACAGCTCCGGATTTCAGTGCGCCGCTACCTTCTGGGCCGAAGAAGCGTGGCCCCAAACCAAGGCCTAAGAAGATCCGGAACGATCCAGTTAAGGCACGTACTATAGATGTGTTGATAGGAGAGCAGCCTGCGAAGAGGAAACGTAGGCGCCCGGGGACATACGAAAAACCGTTAACCAGGCGTGATAGAGCAATGGCAGCCATCCGCGATAACCAATTGAAGCCATCTGATACGGAGCTTTTAACAGAGCGTAAGAATCAAAATCAAAATCAGTTGCTTTGCTTAGCTGACGTCCTTGCTGCGCAGTTCCGCCTAGGAGATTCCAGTTCAGGAATCAGTATATCATACCCAAGGAAGACGAAGATACTCTCCTGATCGCTGTGATTATCGTCAGAACGATATTCGGTGGTTGGGATAGGAAGATCCATTGGGGTCTTCTCACAAAAGCCCTCCCTCAGCATTCCGTGATCACCTTACAGCGGCGTTGGCCCCGTGTCCGTGACACTCACAAAGCGCATATGAAAAAGCTTCAAGCTGAGTTTGAGGATATGTTTCTTGAGGCTTACGAAAGTGGAGAAGTGCCGGCTTTTGATTTGGACGATCCTTCGTCGTTCGACTTGATGTTTCATGTGAATTGGTTTCGTGAGAATCTTGAGTTACCTGTGTGAGTTTATCGTATGTCTGGATTGCCGATGCAAGAGTTGCTAATCACTTTGGGATAGAGCTCAAGCGGTTCCAGAACTTCCTGCTACTCGTGAGGCCTTTGACGCTCAGTATGACCTGCGGGTGGAGCCACCAAAGCCGTGGAGAAACGACTACCATAATCCTCTCATGACTATGGGACATAGGGTTAATCACTTTATGTGCCATTCTTATGACTTGCCCTTGGAGGACGGAACGGGCAAAAACAAAGATGAGGATGGAAAAGAAGTGGAATACATCAAGTCGGTGATAAAAGTAACTTCCCGTTCAATTCCTCGTTATCCGGTTCCTCGACTTACCTGCTTTTAGGCAAATATCGTCACCGATTCCCACGACGACAATCCAAAGAGAGCCTTCGAAATATTACACTCTTGTCCCGAGCGTGTTGTCGACGCTGCGTTTTACAATCTCTCCATCAGTAGAGCGATCTCGCATAAAAAGAGAGACCGTCTTAGGGCAACTCCGGGGCCTAATTATGAGTTTACAGACAAATTCCACATGGCACTTAAAACGCCTATGGACGAAAGTCTATTTGCTCAGGCCGTTGCATACGAGCAGCATCTCGAGGAAAACTTTTCCGAGTACGAAGCAATTGAGATATCCCCTCTGACCAATGATGGATCCATGGCGTGTATTTTCGCCATGGTTGCTTCTCGTAGGGTACGGGCCTGCTTCTTCACTATACCCCGAATATCGGTAACTGACTTTCTCCATAGATTCTATTGGGGCGGAGCGGCTATGTAGCCGACGAATTCGGCCTAATAGACGGCTACAAGACACGCGCAATGGACAAGAAAAAGGTCGACTTTAAAGTACACATCCGGCCCGGAGCCGACTATCACGGAAAGCCCAGCCCAAGCCCAGCCCCTCCAATCCCGCGAGGGAACATGGACCCCGCGAGCAGAGACCCCATCCGCCTATGGATTAGTCTCGACGGAACGGCCGTTGCGGGCATGTGGTTGAAGGTGCTAACAGCCGTCGCTACAACCATCATTAGCCGCCCCGGGATCCCGAATCGGGAGATATCTGAGGTGCTTTTTCCCTGTGTCTCGCTAGTCGAACTTGACGATATACTTGGGTGGCTGGTTGAGCGCGGGTGTGTGGAGCGCAGGGGTGAGGGGGCTGATGCGGTGAATTGGGCGCGTGAAGGGTATTTTCTGGCTTTCAAGGGGTTGGAATATCTTCCTGCTTGAGCTGTTGGGGGCGGTTGGTTTTGGGTGGTATTGTAAAACGGGGCCGGGCAGGGGACTGGAGTTTGTTTGTTTGGTTTGAGTACCTTTGTACAACAGTGCTTGGGATATTTGTGTACCTACTTTTGTTCTCCTGTATATTTGCTTTCTGCTGTATAATAGATACCATGGTTAGAGCGAGCGGGAGTCGTGCTATGGCCTCTGCATTTGAGTAACCGAGATTCATTGATCACCAATAATGGTGAAATTTTGTGAGGGCAATCTTTTATATGGCGGGGTAGTAATCCTGTGGCAGCAATCCTATGTTGGCGAGGGGTCTTACGAAGGTACAGCGTATAAGTTTTGTAGATTTTGCTAGTAGGGGTCTGCTGCAGACAGGAGGATAAGTGCGGCAAATCTGGTATAGTGGCTTGGCTGCTTGCATGACTTGGTAGTATGTGAGAGTGAAGAATTTTCATGTCCATGCCAGTGGACATGAAGACAAATTTGAAAAAGCTTCACAGAAGCTTCACAATCGGCAAGGTATTACTGACCTTCCAATAAAGCAACTTTTATTTCTCTTTCCATTCAGTCAACCGGAAGATGTCTGCTATTCTTCCACCACCCCCAGGCCCACCATCCCAACCAGCGTCAAAGACCACACATCTGATCCCCGATCAGAGGCGTGACTCTCAGCTGCTGTGGTCCATCAGCTGGAGATATGCAAAGATCCAGGAGCATACTGGACTTTCCCTTTAGCAGATTGGATATGAGTGCTCTTCAAGTTTTTCTTCGTTGGCAACTCCCAAAAAGTGATCAGGTCATCCTCCTGTGCTTACTCAAGCTCAATTGAGGATCTCATTGCCTATGTCTGTAGGTCAGCAAGGAATAGACATCTCTCCTATGAACAGCTGGCTGCTGAGCTGGATTTTGTAGTAGGAAAAACTGCAATTCAGGCAGCATTGATAAGAGAAGTGTTTCACAGACAGCTTGTGATGAGAAAACCATCCATCTCAGAATGAAACCGCATTATAAGACTTCAATGGGCCCAAGAACATGCAGACTGGACTGGAGAGGAGTGGAATTCCATCTTGTGGACAGATGAAACCTAAATCATGGGTGGGTGACATACTAGGACTTGGGTTACAAGAAGGGCAGGGGAGGAATAGGATCTAATATGTATAGTAGAAAAGCATCAGAGAAAGAGAGGATGAATGTTTTGGAGCTGTTTTCATAGTGATATGCAAGGTCCTGTAATATTTTAAGAGAAGGATTGGGGGTCTATCAACTCAGAAACCTACTGTACACATACTGTACGTATTATTTATAGGTATATGCAATTGTATCAGTGCGATAAGATTTATTTAAGGCTTATTGTAACGATCCCTCCTTGAATGGTTAGTTCTTGGCGACGGGGAACAATACTTCTCTTCTCTTTCTTCTCCTTCCTTCATCTTACAATAGAGCTAGGCCTCTGCCTACGTTACCAATAGTATAAGACTTTTGTCTTCAATCAGAAACGCCTATCGTAAGTTTTCTCTAACTCTTCTTCGTGAAGAGCCCTCCTTGGTGTAACAATATCGTTGCAATAAAGATAAAGATTGTAAAGTTGTTTTATATTCGTTAACGTAATAAGTAGGAAAAGTACTTAGAAGTCAATCCAATTTTATTTAAACTCGTACCGCCAATACTGGCATATGATGAGCCCCAGGGCCGGGCTCCCAGGTTATTGCATTCTGGATACCACTAACCACAAACTAACTAAACCTCCAACCCTGTACCTC
Organism: Tuber melanosporum; assembly: GCF_000151645.1. NCBI lineage: Eukaryota > Fungi > Ascomycota > Pezizomycetes > Pezizales > Tuberaceae > Tuber > Tuber melanosporum. The sequence continues at coordinate 221,300 of NW_003299120.1, read as the reverse complement.
AAACATGCCTGTGCCATGCCCCGATACGAACACTAAATACAAAGCTATCATCGGCCAAGAAAGTCCTCCTCAGCCCAGCCTACCCACCAGCCAAGTTATCCGTATAAAATACAAAAATTCCACTACCGCCACCTGAATGTGACCCCGCAAAAACCTTCTCCACAATAGAAACCCACCTGAGTGCCCCCACTCAATGATCCCAGGACACCCCGCCGACCGCCTCGGCACCCGTCCCCATACCCAAACAAAAGAAACGCCCAAAAGCCCAAGCACATAGACCCAAGGGAAAGTCGACTTACAGTGTATAGGCTCCCTAGCCAAGGGGGTACGAACCGTCATAGAGAATCCGGGATACACCATATCGGCAGCGTTGTCCAAAAACCTTGACGGAAGCAGCTAGGACGATAGAGTCTCCAAGCTATCAGCACTTAACCAAACACACCCAGGTATTCAGCTACTCCTCTAACTCCTCAGCCCGCTCCGTGGGCGGCGAACCCGCAGCGGACTCCATAGCAGCCGGTTTGCAGTAGCGAACTGGCGAAGGCGATGACCCTTCTGAGTCGGGAACAAGTATCACGGGTGAGGTCTGGTCTTGCTTGACTCGGTGTTTCTTGTTTTTCTTTCTCTTCCCACCCCTAGGTGCAGGTCTAGTAACAGGAGTGAACGGGCCACCCTCATCACCACCTACCACCACAGGAGGGACACCACCAGAGGCATTACCCCAACCAGCCACAGAGGGCTCAGGCACCTTTCCCCCCGAAGGGGGTGATACCACTGCAGCTGGTGTCACCACGCCAAGATCTACCCCGCCCACACCAGGAGCAAGCACCTCCTCTAATCCTGACGAATCAGGAACAGGACCACCCACACCACCATCCACAACTGTAGCTGCAGGGGGGGCAGGGATAACTGCCGGTGCAACCTTCTCCTGAGGGAGCTCTTCTACTTGACCCTGAGGATTCTCAGGGTCTAGCCCACCCCACCCAACCGAGACCACCGTAGTAACCGAAGTAACTGAGGGGACAGGTGAAGAGGGGATAACTGTAGGAGCTTCAGCCGCCAAAATCGTGACCAAACCACGAACAGTATCGCGTTCAGAGGCTAGGGCAGCCGACAAGGTAGATATCTCTTTCTCAGCGTGATGAAATCGCCGAGAAAGGATGGAGATGTGATGCCGAAGGCGAGAGACTTCAGCCTCGAGGGCAAAGTTCTTCTCGACGGCATGAGACAGAACCACCGATGAATGTAAAGCAGACGTGGCGGAAGGGACAGAGGCTCGCTTAGCCATTGCGGCTATGAGGAGGCGACGTACACGAACAAATGTAAAGATAGGTAAATGGAAGAAAAAACTTCCAGCAATCGTAAAGGAGGGATTAACAACGAGGTCCCCAAAAGGTGATCGAAGTTAAAGACTTGAAGCCTGTCGTGAGATAGAAATCAAGGGCTCTGATTGGACCGACACCAAACCTTCACGTTCCGACATGGTGTGAAAGAAGAAGGAAAAGTACTTAGAATTCAATCTAATTTTATTTATACTAGTACCGCCGACACTGGCATATGACCAGTCTCCCCCACGCCCTATAAAACAACTATCTAAAATACACTACCGCAGACCATTCCGCCTCGCAATCACTCCCCCCAAACATAAATCCAAAAATCACTACCTAAATGGGCTCATGGGCACTCGCAGCAACTAGTGCTACTGTAACTGGTACGGGTACTCGGTTATTGGTTTTGTTTTATGTTTTGTTTTAAGTATCGCTTGATACTTGGTTTGTTTTAAGTATCGTTTGATACTTGGTTTTGTTTTATGTTTTGTTTTAAGTATCGCTTGATACTTGGTTTGTTTTAAGTATCGTTTGATACTTGGTTTTGTTTTATGTTTTGTTTTAAGTATCGTTTGATACTTGGTTTTGTTTTATGTTTGTTTTAAGTATCGCTTTGATACTTAAAGAGTTTTACCAAAGTGTATCGATTGATACCTTTGATTAGTTTCGTTCATGCTAGACATGAACAGATTTGTGTATTTAAAGACCGCCTGTTTCTACGATAGAAAAGGCAGACTTCAACAAACAGTATTTCAATATACTTGGTTGAACGGTTACTTCTTTGTTCCTCAGTACGCCCTCGAAGCCTCCTTTAGTTTTCAGCTCTCGCCTCCTGTCTGGAAGAGCAGGCCACCTGCCAACTATCGTATCTATTACCGATAACGTGATTAGCACCTTGCAATTACGTTACATTTTTTTAACCTCAGCAAGTGGTTAAGAACCTGTCCCCGGATTTAGGCCTGATCAACCTATCGATATCCACCTTAGAATGCTAGCGGAGAGAAGCGGCAGAATCACAGCACATTCGGCTTCATCTCAAACCCAAGATAGAGTCTTTGACGACTAGGAGTGGGAAGCAAATCCCACGGCAAGACCTTACAAGAAAGAGACAACCCCGGCGCTCTGCTAAAGAGCCGGGCGATCCTGCAAACATGGAAGATACACAACCTCCAGGAGAATTCCCTTCTACTCCAGCAAAGAAATCTTCTTTTGAACCTCCAATCGACCCCAAATCCAGTAGCGAATCAGACATGGCTAGCACAGGAGGAGGGCCTTCTGGAGGAGGGAAATCTCGGGCAAGGCCTGAAGAAGAGGAGGTACCCGCAGCATTTGAACCCCCTAAGTTTAAACTCCACCTCCCAGCAAAGTTCACGGGAGAAGGAAAGGACCTCAAACCTGAAGCCTTTGAATGATGGGCAACAGAACTCTCACACTTCCTACTCTTACAAGGAAAAGATGTGGAAGACCCTACAACCGGACTTATCATTGGATCATTTTGCGAAGGAAAGGCAACTGATGCATACCACCAATGCTATAAGGATTTCGGCGGGAATGTAAGATTAAGAGGATCTACAGTTCTCGATTACCTGAAAGGACGATTCCAATCCTCTATAACCAACGACCTCCTATACAACAAATTCAACCAGCTCCAGCAAGTTAACGGAACACATGTCAAGCGAATCACCGATGTGGCTACGGACCTAATAATGTATAAGGACCGAATGGAGAGAGGAAGTATCTCCAAATACATCGTGAAGCGACGATTTTACGACACCATGCACCCTACCCTCCGACGAGAAGTAGAACCACTCGAGGAAGATGGCGATGATATTGCAGTAATAATTGTAAGAGCGGAACGAAAGGACGCCATTCTCCATGAGACCAAGGCCTACAAAACACAGACCTCCTCTAGTAGGAACAGCCAGCCATGACACAAAACCTCCAACAACTCTGAAGACGATACTCCACGGGTTTTCAAGAAGAAAACAAAATCCTCCAAAGAATCAAGACGGCAAAAAGGAGAATGTTTTGAATGTGGAAAGACAGGGCACATGGCAAAGAACTGTCCTACGAAGAAAGGAAAAGGAAAGGCAATTAAGCAAGAGGCATCGGCCAACAATGTTGAAAGCGATAACGCCCAATCCAGTGAATATGAAGAGATCCATATCAGATATATCGATGTGGAATGCAACAGTGTTTGACCTCCGGCTACATTCAAAGCACACACCGCTCTGGAAGGTACTATCCTGATCAATGGCAAAAGGGCTCGGGTCCGATTCGACACTGGTGCAATCGGAAGAGATATGATCAGTAATGCCTTTGTCTCTGTCCATGGACTTCCCACTCGAGACCTTAACCAACCCATACCAGTCAATATGGCAGTAAAAGGATCACGATCCACAAGCCATAAAACCTGTAGCGCGACCATTCAACTTGGTTCTGCAGTCCTACCCCCCCAGGAAATGCTGGTTGGAAACTTAGCCAAATACGATGCCCTAATAGGCATGCCATTCTTAAACTGCCACAAAGCTATAATTAGGTGTGGGGAATCAACCATCCATTTCCCAGATCAAAAGGTCAGAGTCTCATGCAAGCCAACAAGCGGAGAACACCGAGCCGCAGTCTGTGAAGCAACTACCCAAAAACTATTGGATGAATACTCTGATGTCTTCCCTGATCAAATACCCAAAGAACTACCGCCTATGAGAGAGGTGAACCACCACATCCGCCTCCAAGACCCCTCCAATCTCAAGAACCAACCCACCTACTCTATTCCTGACGCATACAAAAGCCCACTTTGTGATTGGATCAACCAACAACAAAGAAGAGGAGTCATGTACTGGGCAGAAGCCCCAGGTGCTGCTCCTATGTTTGTTCAACCCAAAGCAGATGGCAAAAGAATTCGCCCCTTGGTTGATCTCAAACTACGAAACGAAAACACCGTTATGGACAGTTCCGCTATCCCAAACCAGACACAGATTCTAAATGCAGTTGGACGGGCAAGATTCCGAAGTAAGATTGACCTAAGCGATGCCTACTTCCAAACAAGGTTAGATCCAGAAAGCGAACGCTACAACAGTTTCAAAATACACTTCGGAAGTTTCATTAGCCGAGTTATGCTACAAGGTGATATGAATGCGCCGGCCACCTTTATGCGAATTATGGAAGACCTCCTAAGCGAATACCTCCACCATTTTGTTTGGGTTTACATTGATGATATTCTCATTTTCTCAAATACCGAAATAGAACATGCTTACCACATAGGATTGGTTTGTACCAAACTAAGGGAAGCTAAATTCTACGCTAGCAAAAACAAATCAATCCTGTTTGCAGACAAACTCGATATTCTAGGTCATGTTATAGATGATGAAGGAATACACGCAGCCCCAGGAAAAATAGCCTGTTTAACGGAATGGTCGACTCCCCGGAATCAAAAAGAACTCATGCGATTCTTAGGACTAGTCAACTATATTTCCCAGTTCCTCCCACACCACGCCACTGTGACAGCGCCGCTCACAGACCTTACCGGCAATGCAGAATTTGTCTGGACTCACACTCATGACCAAGCCTTTACAAACATCAAGGAATTGATTAAAAACGCCAACGTTATTCAACCTATCGACTATAGTAAACCAGAACCGATATGGCTGATTACTGATGCATCGGATGTTGGAGTTGGAGCATGGGTTGGGCAAGGGGTCTCCCATGAAACGGCAAGACCGGCGGCATTACACAGCAGGAAATTCACTAACTCACAGATGAACTATGGGACAACAGACAAGGAAGCCCTTGCTGTGATTGATGCCCTCACCACGTTTAACCACATCCTCATGGGCAATAACTTCACTATTGTTACCGACCACCAACCTCTCACTAATCTTAAAATGGAAAGAATACCTGGAAGAAGAAGAACAAGATGGATAGGCGAGATCAGCAAATACGATGCAAAAATCATCTATACCCCTGGAAGAATGAACTATTTAGCTGATGCTCTCTCCCGCCTATATGAGAATCAAGACATCGCAGACCCCCCTCTCATTCACGACCACACAAGGCAAAGCAAGGACAGCCCTGACGACACCTCCTATGAACAAGAACCATCGATGGCTACCGCCAGCCCTACCACTCCCTCCAATCCTTTCTCTTACACCATGTACAGTGCTGCCGGAACAGAACGAGCAAAGGACATTGATGAAGAATGGAAAGACAATTGCACGCTCCGCAGTACACCTCCTCACGAACTTGAACAAAGCAGACTCCACTGGTCCCACTGTTACCACGACACCTACCCTTTCCACCAGACTGAGATCAAGTTTGGCAACAGATACTAGCGACCGTACTATATGCCTGCCAACACTTCCAAAGACACCAGCTTCGACACCGTAGAAGGGGCAACGAAGAGACTGATCAATCAGAAGATGAATCGACCCAACCTCCTCCTACCGTTAATCCTGTTCTAACACGATACCAAGGTCTTGAAGAACTCAAACAAGCAGCAGCCTATGTGGATGCAATATCCTATTTACACCCCCCACAGTCAGCCCCACCATCCTCTCCTCCTATAATCGATTCACGACCACTATATGGTGGACCCTTACGAGTATATAACAATGAAACCATTGTCTCGGTCATACCCCCTACTATTCCCGAGCATCGGCGTCAACTCCATGAAACCTTTGAGGAAGAGGAAGCCCCTATCGAACCAACAAGAGGATCCCTAATCGAGGATGAACGAGATGTTAGATCGACCACAGAAGAATTAACATCCTCTTTCCGAAGCCAAATGATAGCAGGATACTGCCATGACCCGATTTACTTCAAAACCATGGATAGCTCCAGGCATGGAGACCTCGCCCCCTACAACATATCCAACGGAATGGTCTTTACCAGCACCCGTTACGGAGAACATTGCCTATACATCCCGAAAGGCCATATGTTCAATGGAATGACAATTAGAGAATATGTCATATCTGAGATTCACAACAAAGGACACCACAGTGCGGACCACAACTTTCAATATGCTTCAGAATATGTTTACTGGCATGAGTTGCGCAAGGATTTCTGCGATTTCGTCAAACAATGTGAACTCTGCCAGGCAAACAAGGAGCAAACACAACTACCTGAAGGAAAGGCACAGACCCTGCAACTACCATGTGAAATATTCGAATCATATGCCATCGATTTCGCAGGACCATTCAACAAGTCGGCAGGATCTGATACCATCTTGGTAGCTGTGGATCGATTCTCTGGATACACATGGCTCATACCAGTGAAGGTTACCGATTCCTCCAAAGACACCTGGAATAACCTCCAACGATACCTGTTTACCCCCTATGGGTACCCCTTATCTATTGTCAGTGATGCTGATCCCCGCTTTACCGCCAGATTCTGGAAGCAAACCTTGACCTCTCTCGGAATAAACCACATTATGGCTGCCCCAGGACACCATGAGACTAATGGCCAAGCAGAACGGAAGATCCGTGAGGTTAAAACCGGAATTAGGAATATGATCAATGAACGACAAACCAACTGGGAAACAGCCCTTGTTGAGCTCGCGGCATCCATCAATGCCGGGTTTTCAGATACCCTGGCAATGTCACTATATAAGGCAGTCTTTGGCTGCCAATACCCCCTCCTACCTACAACACTATTTAAGAACTCCTCAGTCCCCGCCTCCGATGACCATTTAAACCGCCACCAAGACATTCGGAACGATGCTTTCCAAGCTGTTAAGGCTGCCCGATTCCGAAGCACCACTACTGCCCAGAAACGACGACGCAAATATGTCCCCATCTCACCAGGAGATATGCTCATGGTTCACGGTAACATGTTCATTACCAATGTCGGACGCAGTAAGAAACTGCAACCCCGATGGCGCGGACCCCGCAAGGTTATATCCTTTGACGAGTATACAGAGAACTACACTGTCCAGATGGATGGACGCATGTACCGCCGCAATACTGCAGTCTTTCACGCCTCTGCTGTCAAACGATTCCACCCAAATGACAACTGCAAGTTCCCAGGAAGGACCCACTCTCGACCTGCACCTATCATCATTGAAAAGAAAGATGAATGGGAAGTTGAAGAAATCCGAGACCACCGCCTTTGGCATGGAAATGACCAGTTCCTAGTCAAATGGAAAGGGTATCCGACGAGTGAGAACAACTGGGAACCACTAGAAGGACTAGAGCACGCTATGGAAATGGTAAACGAATGGTGGAAAGACAATATGCCAAACGAATCCCTCCCTCCAACGATCAACTATATCACCAAGTGCTGGACACCTACGATGCCAGAAACTGAGCGATGGCACGCAGAACTCGAAACTAGAGATGGATTTTGGGCACCATACTTTGAGTCAGAGTTCGAAAGCAGCGATGAGGAAAATCAAGCTATGGAGCAGGCTCTCGACAACCTTATCTAGTCACCAATCACCATCCGAATACCATAACGATATCAAACTATGTGGAGCTCAATGTGAGGCAGCAACAACAGGTTGTTGGACTGTTGTTGAACCGCGATGCTATCCAACTTAAAGACTATTTCGAAATCCTCTGGATTGACTACTGTCCTGATTGCGATCATGCTTGGATTGATGTACAGCACGAATCTGGTATTCGTGACTACTGTGATTTAGATTTCTTCGAGTCTAAGTGTTTTCTTAGAGTTTCCTCTTGTCCCTGGTGTGACACTTACGATGAAGAGTTTTTAGCGGAAACTGAAGCCATGAGTTTCTCAGAATCCGCTTTTGATGATTATTAGTTTTGTTTGTTTAAACAGTTGTTTTGTTTTGGGGAATGTAACCGGTACGGGTACTCGGTTATTGGTTTTGTTTTATGTTTTGTTTTAAGTATCGCTTGATACTTGGTTTGTTTTAAGTATCGTTTGATACTTGGTTTTGTTTTATGTTTTGTTTTAAGTATCGCTTGATACTTGGTTTGTTTTAAGTATCGTTTGATACTTGGTTTTGTTTTATGTTTTGTTTTAAGTATCGTTTGATACTTGGTTTTGTTTTATGTTTGTTTTAAGTATCGCTTTGATACTTAAAGAGTTTTACCAAAGTGTATCGATTGATACCTTGGATTAGTTTCGTTCATGCTAGACATGAACAGATTTGTGTATTTAAAGACCGCCTGTTTCTACGATAGAAAAGGCAGACTTCAACAGACAGTATTTCAATATACTTGGTTGAACGGTTACTTCTTTGTTCCTCAGTACGCCCTCGAAGCCTCCTTTAGTTTTCAGCTCTCACCTCCTCTCTGGAAGAGGAGTCCACCTGCCAACTATCGTATCTATTACCGATAACGTGATTAGCACCTTGCAATTACGTTACAGCTACACAGGATTAACGCGTCTTCCCACCTCGCTTCCCAGCCACTGTCTTATACCCTCACCCCTATCCGCCTCCAACACAATCTGTCCCATGTATTCCACAAAGGAAACATACAGTTTATCCCAACATCCTTCCGTCCTTTCATAGTGTAGTCCCAAGTCCACGTACCCCTCGGCCAGAACCATCCCACAAAATGAACAACTCTTTTCTTTTAACAACCCTTTTGTCTTAGCCCACAGCAAAAGCACCGACGTCCGAGTTGCGAGGTCCAGCTCGCCCCATTGCTGGTTCCGAGAATGCCAAAACCAATCATGACATGTTCTTAAACAGCGGGGCTTTTTCTCAAAGTGTTCGGCGAAGGTGACTCGTTTCTGAGTGGCCGTTGCTGAAATCGAAGTCCCACAACAGGGACAGTCGCAGCGCCGCTGGTCGGGCAAGAAAAACCATTTCTTCAGCATGGTTACCAACCCCGGTAGAACGCATCCACTGCCATCGTGTCTTTTCTTGCACCGGATGCAGGTTATGGGATCCTCCACCGTTACCAACCGACTACTTCATTCCACCATCAGTGTGCCGTCAAAGGGGTTACCCGCCACTATCAATTCCTCATCCACCATTTCAACATGCTGGGGAATCCCTAGGCCTAACCACCTGTGACTCACGCACTAGGACTTCCACCGCAGTATCGCCGAATCTATATATAAGTCCTCGTTAGTGGGGCATCTTATAACAAATCGGGGGCACTTAGTCCAGTGGTGTCTGTCATCCTTCCCTTCACAGCTGTCATGCCCAACCAAACCAGTCCCGCTGCGAATTTTCAGTATAACATAGGAGTCCATACTGGTGAGGCCTCGAAGATGTCAAGGTGTCCTAGGTTCACGAGTATAATACCCGTGTCCTTCCCTGTCGTGCCATGAACCCCACTCTGCTTTTCGCAACTCTCGGACCAATGCCGCATGCCCAATCCCAAAGCTAATCCCTTCCCAACTCAGAGGCCGCAATGGATGGCCCACACAGGCCTTAGCCTTTTGGTCTACCATCTCATTGCTGTCAATGCCCATGTGTCTCAGAACCAAGCTAATGTTGACATGGCTAAGCGCATTAAGCAGTGGTGCCATGACCTCCAACATTTCAGCCGAATCACCTTCCAAAACATCCCGTTTATCAGGATGAGGGCAGGAACGCAGTCCAGAAACACATGGACCGGGCGCCTCTTGGCCATCCCTCGGGCAAACCGGAGTGTACAGACAACTACAAACAGCTCGCATTCAACAATGCTCCAAGACGGGGGAACCGAGCACCCATCAACACAGGTCAGGGCCCCTTTCTCAAATACCGCCCATGCCACACCAGCCTCTTCAGAGGTCTTGGACCCGTCCGTGTATATGACCACATCCGAGGACTTGCACAGATCCGTGTACAGCGAACGGTGGCGTGCAGCCACTACCGCCTTGCCTTTTCTGATCGTAATCGTGGGGCGACAGGTGAGGTCTTTGTCTGAGTTCTGCCGGTGTGCAACCATACCTTCCTGCTTCCAACCATGCCTTATCTCACCGAACCACGGGTGTCGATCACAGTACCGGTAGTTAATAAATCGGCTGTAGCATCTCCTCCGCAGATACCTTCCTTGGATGGCAACAGGTGGTGTTCCAAACTCAGCCAGCAGTATATTGTTTGCCAGCCTCATGGGGGTCTGGAAGACTGATCGGAGGCAGTCGTTGACGTGGACCTGAAACTGTTTCACATACAACCCATGGTCGGTTACAAACTCAAGCCCGTAATACATGGTCGGAAGGTAGGCTGCCTGCACCAAGCGGTAAGTCTCCCATGCCCCAAGCCCACCAACACTCCCAAATCTTCTCCCCAACGCCGAAATCCTTCTCCTAACACCCAACCCCCTTTCTAACCAATACTTTACATGAGAAGAAAAATTAAAAAATACATTAAACCTATAACCAAGAACCCGCAAATCCTTAGAAGATAAAACCATTTCTCCTAACAACTCCATTCCTCCCCACGCCCTGTGCCCAAACCCGATCCACTGGGTCTTGAGGGCACTAAACCCCATCCTCCTAGCCCTTGCTATACGATTGCAGTCTGCAAAAGTTTCTCCCGCAGGATACCGGGCAGCGTTGCAAGAATCTGCAGCCACCATGATGACCCCGTCATCAACATATGAGATCACCAATGGTCGGACCCTGGGGGAGTAACACATTCGCGGTGTGAATATATCCGCTACGTAGGCCCCGAAGAGAAAAGGAGAGACAGGCGAGCCCTGAGGGCCCCATTGCTGACATAGTAGGCCTTAGAGATGCATCCGTCAAACCGGAAGTGAATTGACCGACAGGAAGTCCACCTTCGCACCTACTGCCACAGGTTCGACGGACACCCCCGGGTAACCAGGACGTCTGTCCGGAGGTCAACATCAATGTTATCGAATCCACCTTCAATGCCCATGGACAAAACTCGCCGTTTATAGCCCTAATTGTGCTGTAGGAACTCAAAGACCACCGCCATGGCGTCATGAACTACCCTCTTCCAGCGAGAGCCAAACTTTGTCTCCTCCAGATCAAGACACATGGCCAGTCTCATCAGGACCACTTGTTCTGCAACCTTTGCACGTGTCGGGAGGAGGTGTATCATTCTCCACAATTTGATGACATCATATCTGGGTTTGTCAATCTTTGGTATGAGCATTACTTCTGCCCGATGCCAATCCGGAATATCGTGACGTAGCCCATAGTCGACCAAACATCTCAGAGTTGTTGTATCCCTTCACTTCCAGAACCATATGAAAGGATACCCAATATCATCCTCACCTGGACCCGTGTTCGTAGGGGACCTAGCAAGGGTGACCTCCATTTCCTAAGCACTGTCCATATCAATGATGGAATCTTTCCAAGGAGCATGATCGCCAGGGGATAGCTGTTGTGCAATCAGGTCGCTGATGTCTGAATGCGTCGTAGCATAGGACCCATCTGGTCGGACCGTGGAGGGAAGTGTTCGCTTGGCTTCCAACCTTCGTGCTAGCCGAAATATGTCCGGGTCCTGACTTTCAGCTATCTTTGTCCTGATGTGCTCGAACCTGGCCCTCACCAGGCAAGCCCGGTAGACACTCCTAACTAGTTTGTAGTCCTCTGTCCGCTCCGCCTTGCACTTGGAATATCGTCGTAGCTGAGCCACATCCAGCCTCATCGTTTCTAATTCCGGTGTCCACCACTCGCACTCACCTCTGCCAATAGAGGCCCGCAGGAGTGCATCCACCACACGCCTCACTCCTTCCCACAACCTCTCATCTCCCACCTCTTTAAGGGCATCCAGCTGTTTCCCGACATTTTCCCAGACTGCTTTTCTCCAAGCTGGCCTCCGACGCATAACATTGTCAGGGAGGTCTACCTTCAGCTTAAGGGCTTGAGCACTGTGCTCACAGCCAGTAGTGTCTATGTATCGATGTCGAACATGAGGTGCCTTATGCAGGCAGAGGTCAATTCTAGAAATATCTCGAAAGGTTGGCACTGTCGGCGCTACTATATTCATATCCCGAGCCGGGGCTGTGAACCACTATTTCAGCCACCGTCCTCCTGTATTGTTATGGTCCACGTTGGGGTCCCAGTCTTGATATCTGGCATTGAAATCTCCAAACGCGATGTCAGGTTCCCAAAGCTCATCCAACCATCGGAGAAACCGGTCCTTGGTATAGCCAGGTCGAAAGTAAACTCCAGTGAGTACCTTCTTTGTCCCTTTCTCCCAATACCCAATCTGAGCACTACCTTCCCCATGCCCAACCACCTCAAACAGTCCACAAATGTGGGACCGAACAAACACCTCAATGCCTGACCCTTTAACAAAGGAAAACAAATCCCATCCATCAACATCTACTGGTACATGCCGTCCCCCTCAATCAACAGGAGGTTCAATAATAAAAAACAAATCAACAAAAGAAAACAAATCAAATGCCAGCGCCCAATTCCGACTACTTCTCCCCACGTTTAATGCCAATATCGTAATAAGCATTAAAACGGGGCCTCGACTGATCCACTTGGGCCGCAAGGGCCAGAGGCATAGGCGGAGCCGGTATCCACATCCCGGGCAACCCAACTCGTTTCCTCATCACGGAGCTTGGTGGCGGTTGCAGCCTTGGTTTTTAGAATCCCACGTGCCGGGGAGGGGGAAGGCTGTTCTGGTTCCTTACCCTTGGCCTTTTCCGACTTACGTCAGGGAGCCTCTTCTTCCTCATCGCTGCTGATTTCAACCAGTCTGGGTGTCGGGGACCTTCCACGGCTGCGGCTTTTTCTTCTTCTATTTCTTTCTGTCCTCCTGCCCTGCTGTTCCAGTTTTTCGACTGATTCCTTGGCGGGTCTTGTCGGTGCAGTTGTTCCTTATTCAGCAGGCGAAGAAGGTGGAGTTGCGGATGACGATTTGATACCTGGGCATCGCTCGTATCCTGTGAAGTGGTCCATCCAGTTGCACAACCAGCACTGTCTCCTGGTATGTCCACAGGCCTGACTCACTCCTCTGGGACAAGCCAGCTTGCTGCACATGTGCTCTCGAGAGAAGTGTTCTCTGAAGCAGAATCGGCACCGAGGGGGGCGACCGCATGTCGCCTCGAAGTGGCTAGTTTCTAGGCACCTACCACATACCTTAAGGGGGTGATGTTCTTCAAAGACTCTGACATTGCGGGCTCCTCCTCGCAACCAAATCCTTCCCTCTACCTGTCTTTCCTTGATGGCCTCATTATTCTCCACCTTGAAGCGGATACCGCAACTTGTAGCATTGGCCTGCCTCATGGCATGTATGGATCCCATAATATCGGGTCGGGAAACAGTGACTACACCAGTATTGGATTGCTCCAGATCAGTACAAAGGCCATCAAAGGCTGCGCTTCCAGTCCATCCTTCCACCCTCCAAATCGATCCCCGTCCTGTGTCATGAAGCGGAACACCAGAAACAAAGATCTTCACCTTTTCCAGATTCCTCTGGAATTCAAACTCCGGGAGCGACAATTCCCTAAGCAGATCAAGCCTGACCTTGTCCAACCTGTTGCCTAGCTCTGTCACGGAGTGTGCCGCCAAAGTCAGGAAGATGCATCCAATTTCTGGCCAGACATGCCCTGAGCGAATATAAGGAGCATTTCCCCGAATCTTTCCCTGATTGGAAAAGGTCACATTAATCCGATTTCAGATTGCCTCAATGTCGACGCCCTCTGGTAGGGCAACCTTCTTCCTTGTAGTAAAGCGCATAGTGATGTGCCTCCCTCTAGCATTCGGGGTTGGTGACGAGTGCGGTGGTGGTGGTACCGAGTTTAGCGGGTCTGGGGGTCCCATTAGTACCCGTTGGTATTCCTGTCGTGTCTGAGCCGCACCTACTTTGACACTGGCCAGGGCTGCTGGCCCAGATTGAGCCACCGTAGTAACAGGTATCGTATCCTTCGGAGCCGATCCCTGTTTATCAGCCTTCCCCTGAGTCTTGACTGGAGTCGCTGCCTCCCTTTCATCACCAGATCCTCTGGCAGCCTTTCTCCTCCTTCTAGCAGCACTGCTCAGGCGTTTGCCATACTTCCTTAGTTCTTTCTGTTTATCTTCCTCCCCCCCCTCCTCCTCTTCCCAGTGAACAGACTTGCCTTCACCTCCACGGGCTACCTGCAAGACTATCCCTCCTTCACTGGAGGAGCTGCCACTGTTGCTGGACTGTTGTGATGAGGCCGCTGATGCAGGCCGGGCAGGATGTACCTGTTCCTGTGGGCCAGCAGGGGGCTTAGGCATGTATACCATCAGATTTACTACCTCTGTAAAAGAGGCTTTAGCAGTAGGAGCCTCGCAGAGGCCTCCTTTTTCTCAGGGGTAGGGGATGGTGTGGTCGGCTTTGAAGAGACAACGGAGGTGCTGGGAGGTACAGCAGGGAGGGGGCGGCGGCGGGGGGACAACTTTACCTGAAGGGCTTCAATTTCCTCTCCTTGCCTGCCAACAATGTCAGTCAGTGCCTTTACTGCCCGCTCCAAGACATGGACTCGACTCCAGTAGTTTATCCCGTTTCTTGGACCTTCATCGTCAAAAGTGGGGCCAATGTTCATCCAAGTTCGTACGTCCTGTACTGTGTCGTCTTCAATCGACCCGGACTCCAAGGAGAGGAGAGGCTGAGTATTACCAGACCGGATATCCTGCAGGCATTCCAACATGGATCCGATTACACTACCTGAGTAGGGCCCAGGAGAGGGAGTCCTACCAGCATCCAGCATCTCACAGACACCTGCCATGATCGAGTCTGCCTGGGCCACTATAGTGTCGGCGTCCTCAGATTGGGTTTCTGGAAGCTGAACCTCCAATGGGGTTGAATCGCCACTGGTGGCTTCTAAGGGATCCTCTAGTTGGCCCCTGGGAGGTGACACCCATCGTCCAGCAATAGGCGGAGGTGATGACCCCATAGCTGGAGAAGGGGCATGTATGCTGTCGCCCAAACCAGTCGCTTCTGAGTTGCGCCCATCATCCAGCTCCATAGGGATGTCCCTGGCCAGCACCTCAGAGGTGGGTAGGACATCCTCAGTTATCAGTGGGGATGGAGAAGGGAGTGTGGCCTCGATTGTCGATGGGAGCACAACAGGCGGAGGGATAGCCAGGCGCCCATGGTGAATGCCTAGGGATAGGCCAGGAAGAGCAGGGACAATCTGTTTTTTCCGTCCCTCATCAATGTTGATAGCCCTCAAAAATTGGGGAACAAGGAGAGGAGTAGCAGATCGCTTAGTGGGAGATGCCGACCGTGTCCGGCAGCGGGTTCCAGAGGCAGGAGGGTTATAGTCCCCGTCATTAGGGTCGTCCAGTTTGAACTTTGGGTTTTCGTAAAGAGCCCTTTTGCCTGAAGACATGCCTGACAGGAAGGAGGGAGTCGAGGAGCCGGTCCCAGTACTGTGGGCCTGGCGGAAGAAGCTGGGCATCTTGCTTTGGACAGCTCTAGCGAGGAGAGGAGTAGTGGACCAAGAGCTGGCCTCAACCATGGTGGCAGTCGAGTTGTCCTTGGCGGGGGGACAGAGGATTCAGGGACTACAGCCTGGGAATCTTTGGGAGGGGAAGGTGCGGGGGCTGGAGAGTATTCTAAGTCACAGTCCAAGTTGAACAGAACGAAGAGCCCTGTGGTAGTGTCTTTGTCCAAGCCACATGTGGCTGAATAGCCTCTCCCGAACAGGAAACCTCTTACCAAAACCTCCACTTCTTTCATCCTGGCAATGGTCGCGTCAGCGACCGTTTGCCAGACCAAATCATCAAACTGCGGGTTCACCGCATTCTGACACCCGTGGCAGTGGTGGAACTGTAAAAAATTCAAGTTTCCTTTGGGTGCAACATAAGACTGGGTAGTTGTAGAGATGAGGTCATGGTCGGCCTCAGTAGCGGGCGCAAGAGAAAAGGCCGCATGGGCTGTCTCAAGCGCGGAGGAAGGGTTGGAGTTGAACCAAACGGCGGACGACATCCTTGAAGGGGGGGGGAGAATCCGTGGATCAGGAGGCTGTCGAAGATGCCATCCTCGCCCAAACTATACTCAGTGATTACGGAGACCAGGCCACGGATATCTCACACTGAAGTATCTTCTAAGAAAGAATAACAACTTCTAACCGACCGCCCGAAACGAAAAACACAAACAAGTAACAGTAGATGAGGTATTTATCGCGAGCGAAATACGGTAAAGTATTGGTTATGCTCACCTCCGACACGGAGTGCAAGTAGGAAAAGTACATACAACAAAGCGTGAAGAACCAATCTTTCCACGCCGCATCGGCCTCCTTATATAGTATTCTTCCCACCCGTAGTCATGTGACCTAAAGTGATCACATGTGCGAAACCAAATCATAACAAACTAGTCATGTGACCAAAGTGATCACATGCTCAAAACCCATGACCTCATAGCGAGATCATGTACAAAAACTCATAAACCAAGCATAACGCAATAAACAAGTCATATGACTCAACTGAGTCATGTGCGCGAAACCCATAACCTCATAATAAGGTCATGTGCGAAACATAAATCATATGCGCAAGGCTTACCCACAAGGCACACTCGCAAGGCATATTCGCCAGGCGCACGTTCTTTGACTCATACTTGAGCCATGTGCGAAAGCATCACAAATCCCACACATAACAAATCATATGACGCGAATGAGTCAGATGTGTGAAACAATAATATACCTGTGACTCATAACCATGTGTCACATGAAAACCTCTTTTATGCTAAGCCACATTTGTGACACTTATGAAGGATGTAGCAACTGGGCATGCTGCAGAATATACAGCTACTGAGCTTCAGGAAAGAAGCATTGAAGCCAGTTACTAGCCCCCTTTCTTACCTGACTTAAACCCTATCGAGAAAGTATAACATATTGTCACGAACGTGGCTTGGCACGAAAGAGGTTTTCACGTGACGCATGGTTATGAGTCACAGGTATGTTATTGTTTTATACATATGACTCTTTCAGGTCATATGATTTGTTATGTGTGGGATTTGTGATACTTTCACACATGGCTCAAATATGAGTCATGGGACATGCACCTGGTGAGTATGCCTTGCAAGTGTACCTTGTGGGTAAGCCTTGTGCATATAATTTATGTTTCGCACATGACCTCATTATGAGGTCATGGGTTTCGCGCATATGACTCAGTCAAGTCATATGACTCGTTTATTGTGTTATGATTGATTTATGAGTTTTTGTACATGATCTCGCTATGAGGTCATGGGTTTTGAGCATGTGATCACTTTGGTCACATGACTAGGTTGTTATGATTTGGTTTTGTACATGTGACCACTTTAGGTCACATGACTATGGGTGGGAAGAATACTATATAAGGAGGCCAATGCGGCAGAGGAGGATAGGTTCTTCACGCTTTGTTCTAAGTACTTTTCCTACTTCTTGCACTCCGTGTCGGAAGTGAGCATAACCAATACTTTACCTTAATTCGCTCAGGATAAATACTTCACCTACTGTTACTTGTTTGTGTTTTTCGTTTCGGGCGGTCGGTTAGAAGTAGTTGTTCTCGCTTAGAAGATACTTCAGTGTGAGATATCGGTGGCCTGGTCCCGATAATCACTGAGTATAGTTTGGGCGAGGATGGGGTCTTCGACAGCCTCCTCCTCCACAGATTCTCCCCCCCCTTCGAGGATGTCGTCCCCTGTTCGGTTCAACTCCAACCCCTCCACCTCGCTTGAGACAGCCCGTGTGGCCCTGTCTCTTGGGCCTGCTACTGAGGCTAGCCGTGGCCTCATCCCCACAACTACACGGTCATATGTTGCACCCAAAGGAAACTTTGGTTTCTTACAGTTTCAACACTGTCATGAATGCCAAAATGCGGTTAACCCGCAGTTTGATGATATGGTTCGGCAAATGGTAGCGGACGCGACCGTCGCCACGATGAAAGAAGTAGAGGTTTTGGTGAGAGGTTTCCTGATCGCGAGAGGTTGTTCAGCCACGTGTGGCTAGAGCAAAGACACTACCGCAGGGCTCTTCATTCGGTTCAACTCGGACCATGGCTTGGAATACTCTCCAGCCCCCGCATCTTCCCCTCCTAAAGATTCTCAGGCTATAGTCCCTAAATCCTCCGTCCCCCCCGCCAAGGACAACTCGACTGCAACTACAGTTGAGGCCACCTCTTGGTCCGCTACTCCTCCCCTCGCTAGGGCTGTCCAAAGCAAGATGCCCAGCTTCCTCCGCCAGACCAGGACTGGCTCCTCAACTCCCTCCTTTCTGGCAGGAATATCTTCAGGAGAAAGGGCTCTTTACGAAACCGGGAAGTTCAAACTGGATGACCCTGATGACGAGGATTACAACCCTCCTGCCTCTGGAACCTGCTGCTGGACACAGTCGACATCTCCCATTAAGCAATCTGCTGCTCCTCTCCTTGGTCCCCAATTCTTGAGGGCTATCAACATTGATGAGGGACGGAAAAAACAAATTGTTCCCGCTCTTCCTGGCCTGCCCCTAGATATTTACCATGGGCACCTGGCCATCCCTCCACCAGTGGTACTCCCATCGACAATTGAGGCCACACCCCCTTCCCCATCCCCGCTGATAACTGAGGATGTCCTACCCACCTCTGAGATGCTGGCCAGTGACACCCCTATGGAGCTGGATGATGGGCGCAACTCGGAGGCGACTGGTTTGGGCGACAGCATACACGCCCTTTTACCAGCCATGGATTCATCACCTCCGCCTATTGTCGAACGATGGGTGTCACCTCCCGAAGGCCAACTGGGGGACCTCGTGGAGACCCCTAGTGGTGATTCAACCCCATTGGAAGTTCAGCTCCCAGAAACCCAACCAGAGGACGCCGGCACTATAGTGGCCCTGGCAGACTCGATTATGGTAGGTGTCTGTGAGATGCTGGATGCTGGTAGGACTCCTTCTCCCAGACCCTGCTCAGGTAGTGTAATCGGGTCCATGTTTGAAGGTCTGGAAGACATCCGGTCCGGTAATACTCAGCCTCTTCTTCCCTTGGAGTCCGGGTCGATTGAAGACGACACAGTACAGGACTTACGAACTTGGATGAACAGTGGCCCCACCTTTGATGATGAAGGTCCAAGGAACGGGATAAACTACTGGAGTCGAGTTCATGTCTTGGAACGGGCAGTAAAAGCACTGACCGACATTGTTGGCAGGCAAGGGGAGGAAATTGAAGCCCTCCAGGTAAGGTTGTCCCCGTGCTGCCGATCCTCCCCAGCTGTACCTCACAGTACCTGCGATGTTTCTTCGGAGCCTACCCTACCATCCCCTACCCCTGAAAGAAAGGCGGCCTCTAAGGAGGCTCCTACTACTAAAGCTTCCTTTACGGAGGTAGTAAAACGAATAGCATACATGCCCAAGCCCCATGCTGGCCCACAGGAGCGGGTACGTCCTGCTCGACCCACATCAGTGGCTTCATCCTACCAGTCTAGCAGCAGCTGCAGCTCCTCCATTGAGGGGGGGGTAGTCTTGCGAGTAGCCCGTGGAGGTGAAGGCAAGTCTGTTCACTGGGAAGACAAGGAGGAGGAGGAGGAGGAGAAAAGGAAAGAACGAAAGAAGCATGGCAAACGTCTGAGTGGTGGTGTCAGAAGGAGAAGAAAGGCTGCCAGAGAGGCTGGTAAAGAAAGGGAAGCGGCGACCCCGGCCAAGACTCAGGGGAAGGCTGATGAACAGGAGTCGGCTCCAAAGGTTGCGACAGCTGTTACTACGGCGGCTCAGTCCGGGCCAGCAGCCCTGGCCAGTGTCAAAGTAGGCACGGCTCAGACACGACAGGAAGACCGACGGGTATCAATGGGGCCCCCAGACCCACTGAACTCGGTACCACCACCACCACACTCGTCACCAACCCCGAATGCTAGAGGGAGGCACATCACCATGCGCTTCGCCACTCGAAAGAAGATTGCCCTGCCAGAAGGTGTCGATATCGAAGCAATCCAAAATCAGATCAATACGACCTTTTCCAATCAGGGCAAGATTCAGGGAAATGCTCCGTATATTCACGCAGGACATATCCGGCCGGAAATTGGATACATCTTCCTGACTTTGGCAGGACACTCCGTGATGGAGCTGGGCAATAGATTGGACAAGGCCAGGCTCGATCTGCTTAGGGAATGGTCACTCCCGGAGTTCGAATTCCAGAGGAACCTGGAAAAGGTAAAGATTTTTGTTTCTGGTATCCCGCTTGCTGACACAGGACGGGGATCGATCTGGAGGGTCGAAGGTTGGACTGGAAGCGCGGCTTATGACGGCCTTCGCACTAATCTAGAGCAATCCAATACTGGTGTAGTCACTATTTCCCGGCCCGATATTATGGGATCCATACACGCCATGAGGCAGCCCAATACTGCGAGTTGCGTCATCCGCTTCGTAGTGGAGAATAATAAGGCCATCAAGGAAAGACTGGCAGAGGGAAATATTTGGTTGTGAGGAGGTGCCCGCAAGGTCCGGGTCTTTGAAGAGCATCGCCCCCTTACGGTATGTGGTAAGTGCCTGGAAACTGGCCACTTCAAAGCGACATGTGGCCGCCCCCCTTGATGCGAATTCTGCTTCGGAGAAGGTTTCTCTCGGGAGCACATGTGCAGCAAGCTGTCTTGTCCAGGAGGAGTGGGTCAGGCCTGTGGACATACCAGGAGACAGTGTTGGTTATGCGACCGGATGGACCACTTCACAGGATGTGAACGATGCCCAGGTATCAAATCGTCATCTCCAACTCCACCTTCAACGCCTGCCAGACAAGGAACAGCCACACCTGCAAAGCCCGTCAAGGAACTTGTCAGAAGACCGGAACAGCAGGGTGGGTGAACAGGAGGGAATGGAAGGAGAAGGGGCCGCAGCCGTGGGAGGTCCCCGATACCCAGGCTGGTCGAGATCGGCAGTGATGAGGAAGAAGAGGCACCCCGCCGTAAGTCGGAAAAGGCCAAGGGTAAGGAACCAGAACGACCTTCCCCCTCCCTGGCACGTGGAATTTTAAAAACCAAGGCCGGCACCGCCACTAAGCCCCGTAATGAGGAAACGAGTTAGGTTGCCCAGGATCCGGATACTGGCTCCGCCTATGCCTCTGGCCCTTGCGGCTCGAGTGGATCAGTCGAAGCCCCCTTTTAATGCTTATTACGACATTGGCATTAAACGTGGGGAGGAGTAGTCGGAATCAGGTGCTGGCATTTGATTTGTTTTCCTTTGTTGATTTGTTTTTTATTATTGAACCTCCTGTTGATCGAGAGGGACAACATGTACCAGTAGATGTTGATGGGTGGGATTTGTTTTCCTTTGTTAAGGGGTTGGGTGTTGAGGTGTTTGTTCAGTTCCACATTTGTGGACTGTTTGAGGTGGTTGGGCATGGGGAAGGCAGTGATCAGGTTGGGTATTGGGAGAAAGGGACAAAGAAGGTACTCACTGGAGTTTACTTTCGACCCGGCTATACCAAAGACCAGTTTGCTCGATGGTTAGATGAACTCTGAGAACTTGACATTGTATTTGGGAACTTTAATGCCAGGCATCAAGACTGAGATCCCAACGCGGACCATAACAATACAGGCAGACGATGGCTGAAAAAGTGGTTTACAGCCTTGGCTCGTGACATGAATATGGTACCTCCGACAGTGCCGACCTTTCGGGACGTTTCCAGAATCGACATATGCCTGCACAAGGTACCCTATGTTCGACATCAATATATGGACGCTGCCAGCTGCGAGCATAGTGCTCAAGCCTTGAAGCTAAAGGTGGACCTCCCTGACACCATCATGCGTCGGAGGCCGGCTTGGAAAAAAGCAGTTTGGGAAAAGGTTGGGAAACAGTTTGACGCCCTTAAAGAGGTGGGAGATGAGAGGCAGTGGGAAGGTGTGAAGAATGTGGTGGATGCACTCCCACGGGCCTCCACTGGCAGAGGTCGGTGCGAGTGGTGGACACCGGAGTTGGAAATGATGAGGGTAGAGGTGGCTCGGCTACGACGGTACTACAAGCGCAAGGCAGAGCGGGTGGAGGACTACAAACTGGTCAGGCGTGTTTACCGGGCTTGCCTGTTGAGGGCCAGGTTCGAACACATCAGGACCAAGATTGCTGAGAGTGAGGACCAGGATATTTTTCGGCTAGCACGGAAGCTGGAAGCCAAATGAACACTTCCCTCCATGGCCCCATCAGATGGGTCCTACACCACGACGCACTCAGACATCCGTGACCTGATTGCACAACAGTTATCCCCTGGCGATCCTACCCCTTGGAAAGACTCCATGATTAGTATGGATAGCGCTCAGCAAATGGAGATTGCCCTTGCTAGGTCCCCTACGAATACGGGTCCAGGTAAGGATGATATCGGATATCCTTTCATACGGTTCTGGAAGTGGAGGGATGCAACGACTCAGTGACGTTTAGTCGACTACGGGCTACGTCATGATATTCCGGACTGGCATTGGGCAGAGATAGTGCTCATACCAAAGATTGACAAGCCTAGATACGATGTCGTCAAGTCATGGAGAATGATACACCTCCTCCCGACACTTGCAAAGGTTGCAGAACATGTGGTCCTGCTGAGGCTGGCCATGTTTCTTGATCTAGGAGAAACACAGTTTGGTTCTCGCTGGAAGAGGGAGGTTCACGATGCTATGGCGGTGTTCTTTGAATTCCTACGGCATAATGAGGGCTATAAACGGCTGATTTTGTCCATGGATGTTGAAGGAGGATTTGATAACATTGATGTTGACCTCCTGACAGACTTCCTGGTTGCCCGGGGGTGTCCGTCGAACCTGTGCCAGTGGGTGTGAAGGTGGACTTCCTGTCGGTCGATTCGCTTCCGCTTTAATGGATGTGTCTCCAAGAACTACCATGTCAGCAAAGGGGTCCCTCAGGGCTCGCCTCTCTCTCCTTTTCTCTTTGGGGCCTATGTGGTGGATATATTCACACCGCGAATGCGCTACTCCCCTGGGGTCCGACATTTGGTGGTCTCGTACGTGGATGACGGGGTCATCATGGTGGCTGCAAATTCTTGTAATGCTGCCCGGTACTATAGGAGAGAAATATTTGCAGACTGTGATCGTATAGCAAGGGCTAGGGGAATGGGGTTTAGTGCCCTCAAGACCTAGTGGATCGGATTTGGGGACAGAGCATGGGAAGGAATGGAGTTGTTGAGAGAAATGGTTTTACCTTCTGAGGATTTGCAGGTTCTTGGGTATAAGTTTAATGTATTTTTTAATTTTTCTTCTCATGTAAAGTATTGGTTAGAAAGGGGGTTGGGTGTTAGGAGAAGGATTTTGGCGCTGGGGAGAAGGTTTGGGAGTGTTGGTGGGCTGGGGGCACGGGAGACTTACCGCTTGGTACAGGCAGCCTACCTTCCGACTGTTTATTACGGACTTGAATTTGTAACCGACCATAGGTCGTATGTGAAACAGTTTCAGGTCCACATCAATGACTGCCTCCGATGGGTTTTCCGGACCCCTATGAAGTTGGCAAACAATATACTGCTGGCTGAGTTCGGAACACTACCTGTTGCCATCCAGGGGAGGTATTTATAGAGGAGGTGCTACAGCCGATTTATCAACTACCAGTACTGTGATCAATACCCGTGGTTTGGTGAGATACAGCTCAGCTGGAAGCAAGAAGGGATGGTGGCACATCGGCCAAATTGAGACAAGGAACTCACCTGCCGGCCCACGGTTGCGATTGGGAAAGGCAAGACGGTGATGGCTACACGCCACAGTTCGATGTACACAGATCTCTGCAAGTCCTCGGATGTGGTCGTATACACAGACGGGTCCAAGTCATCTGAAGGGGCCGGTGTGGCATGGGCAGTATTTGAGAAAGGGGCACTGACCCGTATTGATGGGTGCTCAGTTCCCCCGTCTTGGAGCATTGTTGAGTGTGAGCTGTTTGCGGTTGTCTGTGCACTCCGACATGCCCAGGGGATGGCCAAGAGATGTCCGGTTCATGTGTTTCTGGATTGCGTCCCGGCCCTTATCCTGGTAGATAATATGTTTTCGGATGGAGATTCAGCTGAGCTGTGGGAAGTTATGACACCGCTGCTTAACGAATTCAGCCATGTCAACCTTAGCTGGGTGCCGGGATACATGGGCATTGACGGCAATGAGATGGTAGACCTAAAGGCTAAAGCCTGTGTGGGTCGCCCATTGCACCCTCTTCTCTGGGAAGGGGTCAGCTTCGGGATCGGGCATGCGGCTCTGGCTCGTAAGTTGCGAAAAGAGGAATGGGGTTCATGGCACGATAGGGAAGAACATGGGTATTATGCTCGTGAGCCTAGGACACCTCGGCATCTTCGTGGACTCACCCGCAGGGACTCCTATGTCTTACTAAGAATTCGCAGTGGAACAGGCTTGGTCGGGCATGACATCTGTGAAGGGAGGGATGACAGACACCACTGGACTGAATGCCCCCGATATACTATAGCGCGCCCCGCTGATGAGGACTTATATAAGGATTTGGTGGTATTGCGGTGGAGGTCCTAGTGGGTGAGTCACAGGTGGTTGGGCCTAGGGATTCCCCGGCATGTTGAAACGGTAGATGGGGAATTGGTAGTAGCAGGTAACCCCTTTGACAGTCTACTAATGGTGGAAAGAAGTGGTCGGTTGGCAACAGTGGGAAATCCTACAACCTGCACCCGGTGTGAGAAGAAGCACGATGGCAGTGGATGTATGTTACCAGGATTGGTAACCCTGCTGAAGAAATGGTTTTCCTTGTCCGACCAGCGACGCTGTAACTGTCCCTGTTGTGGGACCGCAATTTCTGCGACGGCCACCCAAAAACGAGTCATCTTTGCCGAACACTTTGAAAAAAAGCCCCGCTGTTTACGGACGTGTCACGATTGGTTTTGGTATTCTCGGCACCAGCAATGGGATGAGCTGGACCTCGCGACTCGGACGTCGGTGGTTTTGCGATGGGCTAAGACAAAGAGGAGGTTAAAAGAAGAGCGCTGTCCCTTCTGTGGGATAGTTTTGGCCGAGGGGTACTTGGCCCTGGGACTACATTATAAAAGAATGGAGGGATGTTGGGATAGACTGTATGTTTCCTTTGTAGAATACGTGGGACAGATTGTATTAGAGGCAGATAGGGGGGAGGGTATGAGACGGTGGCTGGGTGGCAAGGTGGGAAGACACCTTAATCTGGGACAGCACTAGTTGCTGTGAGCGCCCGTGAGCCCACTTGGGTAGTGATTTTGGGATTTATGTTTGGGGGGAGTGTTTGCGAGGCGAAGTGGTTCGCGGTGGGGTATTTTAGATAGTTGTTTTATGGGGCGCGGGGAAGACTGGTCGTATACCAGTGTTGGCGGTACTAGTATAAATAAAATTAGATTGAATTCTAAGCACTTTTGCTACTTCTTGCACTCTGTGTCGGAAGTGAGCATAACCAATACTTTGGCTTATCTCGCTTGCGATAAATACTTCATCTACTGTTACGTGTTTGTGTTTTTCGTTTCGGGTGGTCGGTTAGAAGTTGTTATTCTCGCTTAGAAGATACTTCAGTGTGAGATATCCGTGGCCTGGTCTCGATAATTACTGAGTATAGTTTGGGCGAGGATGGCGTCTTCGATAGCCTCCTCATCCACAGATTCTCCCCCCCCTATGAGGATGTCATCCCCCGTTCGGTTCGACTCCAACCCTTCCTCGGCGCTTGAGACAGCCCATGTGGCCTTGTCTCTTGCGCCTGCTACTGAGGCCGACCGTGGCCTCATCTCTACAACTACACGGTCTTATATTGCACCCAAAGGAAACTTGAATTTTTTACAGTTCCACAACTGCCACGGGTGTCAGAATGCAGTGAACCCGCGGTTTGATGATTTGGTCCGGCAAACGGTCGCTGACGCGACCTTTGCCACGATGAAAGAAGTGGAGGTTTTGGTAAGAGGTTTCCTGTTCGGGAGAGGCTGTTCAGCCACATGTGGCTTGGACAAAGACACTACCACAGGGCTCTTCATTCGGTTCAACTCGGACTGTGGCTCGGAATACTCTCCAGCCCCCGCACCTTCCTCTCCCAAAGATTCCCAGGCTCTAGTCCCTGAATCCTCTGTCCCCCCGCCAAGGACAACTCGACTGCCACCATGGTTGAGGCCAGCTCTTGGTCCACTACTCCTCTCCTCGCTAGAGCGGTCCAAAGCAAGATGCCCAGCTTCTTCCACCAGGCCCACAGTACTGGAACCGTCTCCTCGACTCCCTCCTTCCTGTCAGGTATGTCTTCAGGCAAAAGGGCTCTTTATGAAAACTCAAAGTTCAAACTGGACGACTCTAATGACGAGGACTATAACCCTCCTGCCTCTGGAACACGCCGCCGGACATGGTCAGCATCTCCTGCTAAGTGATCTGCTACTCCTCTCCTTGGTCCCCAATTTTTGAGGGCTATCAACATTGATGAGGGACGGAAAAAACAGATTGTCCCTACTCTTCCTGGCCTACCCCTAGGCATTCACCATGGGCGCCTGGCTATCCCTCCGCCTGTTGTGCTCCCATCGACAATCGAGGCCACACTCCCTTCTCCATCCCCACTGATGACTGAGGATGTCCTACCCACCTCTGAGGTGCTGGCCAGGGACACACCTATGGAGCTGGATGATGGGCGCAACTCAGAAGCGACTGGTTTGGGTGACAGCATACATGCCCCTTCTCCAGCTCTAGGGTCATCACCTCCGCCTATTGCTGGACGATGGGTGTCACCTCCCGGGGGCCAACTAGAGGATCCCTGAGAAGCCACCAGTGGCGATTCAACCCCATTGGAGGTTCAGCTTCCAGAAACCCAATCTGAGGACGCCGACACTATAGTGGCCCAGGCAGACTCGATCATGGCAGGTGTCTGTGAGATGCTGGATGCTGGTAGGACTCCCTCTCCTGGGCCCTACTCAGGTAGTGTAATCGGATCCATGTTGGAAGGCCTGCAGGATATCCGGTCTGGTAATACTCAGCCTCTCCTCTTCTTGGAGTCCGGGTCGATTGAAGACGACACAGTACAGGACGTACGAACTTGGATAAACAGTGGCCCCACCTTTGACGATGAAGGTCCAAGAAACAGGATAAACTACTGGAGTCGAGTCCATGTCTTGGAGCGGGCAGTAAAGGCATTGACTGACATTGTTGGCAGGCAAGGAGAGGAAATTGAAGCCCTTCAGGTAAAGTTGTCCCCCCGCCGCCACCCCCCTCCTGCTGTACCTCGCAGCACCTCCGTTGTCTCTTCAAAGCTGACCACACCATCCCCTACCCCTGAGAAAAAGGAGGCCTCTACGGTGGCTCCTTCTGCTAAAGCCTCTTTTACAGAGGTAGTAAAACGGATGGCATACATGCCTAAGCCCCCTGCTGGCCCACAGGAACAGGTACGTCCTACCCGGCCTGCATTAGCGGCCTCATCACAACAGTCCAGCAACAGTGGCAGCTCCTCCAGTGAAGGGGGGGTAGTCTTGCGGGTAGCCCGTGGAGGTGAAGGCAAGTCTGTTCACTGGGAGGAGGAGGGGGAGGAGGAAGAGAAAAAGAAAGAACTAAGGAAGCATGGCAAATGCCTGAGTGGTGCTGCTAGAAGGAGGAGAAAGGCTGCCAGAGGATCTGGTGATGAAAGGGAGGCAGCGACCCCAGTCAAGACTCAGGGGAAGGCTGATAAACAGGGATCGGCTCCGAAGGATACGATACCTGTTACTAGGGTGGCTCAATCCAGGCCAGTAGCCCTGGCCAGTGTCAAAGTAGGTGCGGCTCAGACACGACAGGAATACCGACGAGTACCAATGGGACCCCCAGACCCGCTAAACTCGGTACCACCACCACTGCACTCGTCACCAACCTCGAATGCTAGAGGGAGGCACATCACTATGCGCTTCACCACAAGGAAGAAGGTTGCCCTACCAGAGGACGTCGACATTGAGGCAATCCGAAATCGGATTAATGTGACCTTTTCCAATCAGGGAAAGATTCGGGGAAATGCTCCTTATATTCGCGCAGGGTATGTCCGACCAGAAATTGGATGCATCTTCCTGACTTTGGCGGCACACTCCGTGACAGAGCTAGGCAACAGGTTGGACAAGGCCAGGCTTGATCTGCTTAGTGAATTGTTGCTCCCGGAGTTTGAATTCCAGAGGAATCTGGAAAAGGTGAAGATCTTTGTTTCTGGTGTTCCGCTTGCTGACACAGGACGGGGATCGATTTGGAGGATGGAAGGATGGACTGGAAGTGCAGCCTTTGATGGCCTTCGTACTGATCTGGAGCAATCCAATTCTGGTGTAGTCACTGTTTCCCGACCCGATATTATGGGATCCATACATGCCATGAGGCAAGCCAATGCTACAAGTTGTGGTATCCGCTTCGTGGTGGAGAATAATGAGGCCATCAAGGAAAGACTAGCAGAGGGAAGGATTTGGTTGCGAGGAGGAGCCCGCAATGTCAGAGTCTTTGAAGAACATCGCCCCCTTAAGGTATGTGGTAGGTGCCTAGAAACTAGCCACTTCGAGGCGATATGCAGTCGCCCCCCTCGGTACCGATTCTGCTTCGGAGAACACTTCTCTCGAGAGCACATGTGCAGCAAGCTGGCTTGTCCCAGAGGAGTGGGTCAGGCCTGTGGACATACCAGGAGACAGTGCTGGTTGTGCAACTGGATGGACCACTTCACAGGATACGAGCGATGCCCAGGTATCAAATCGTCATCCGCAACTCCACCTTCCTCGCCTGCTGGACAAGGAGCAACTGCACCAACAAGACCACCCAAGGAACCTGTCGAAAAACTGGAACAGCAGGACAGGAGGGCAGAAAGAAATAGAAGAAGAAAAAGCTGTAGCGGTGGAAGGTCCCCGACACTCAAATTGGTTGAAATCAGCAGCGATGAGGAAGAAGAGGCTCCCCGCCGTAAGTCGGAAAAGGCCAAGGGTAAGGAACCAGAATGGCCTTCCCCCTCCCCGGCACGTGGGATTCTAAAAAATAAGGCTAGAACCGCCACCAAGCTCCGTGATGAGGAAACGAGTTGGGTTGCCCAGGATCCGGATACCGGCTCCGCCTATGCCTCTGGCCCTTGCAGCCCAAGTGGATCAGTCGAGGCCCCCTTTTAATGCTTATTATAATATTGGCCTTAAATGTGGGGAGAAGTAGTCGGAATTGGGCGCTGGCATTTGATTTGTTTTCTTTTGTTGATTTGTTTTTTATTATTGAACCTCCTGTTGATTGAGAGGGACAGCATGTACCAGTGGATGTTGATGGATGGGATTTGTTTTCCTTTGTTAAAGGGTCAGGCATTGAGGTATTTGTTCGGTCCCACATTTGTGGACTGTTTGAGGTGGTTGGGCATGGGGAAGGTAGTGCTCAGATTGAGTATTGGGAGAAAGGGACAAAGAAGGTACTCACTGGAGTTTACTTTCAACTTGACTATTCCAAGGACCAGTTTCTCCGATGGTTGGATGAGCTTGGGGAACCTGACATCGCGTTTGGATATTTCAATACCAGACATCAAGACTGGGACCCCAACGTGGACCATAACAATACAGGAGGACGGTGGCTGAAATAGTGGTTCACAGCCCCGGCTCGGGATATGAATATAGTACCGCCGACAGTGCCAACCTTTCGAGATATTTCTAGAATCAACCTCTGCCTACATAAGGCGCCTTATGTTCGACATCAATACATGGACGCCACTGGCTGTGAGCACAGTGCTCAAGCCCTTAAGCTGAAGGTAGACCTCCCTGACAATGTTATGCGTCGGAAGCCAGCTTGGAAAAAAGCAGTCTGGGAAAAAGTCGAGAAAGAGCTGGATGCCCTTAAAGAGGTGGGAGATGAGAAGTTGTGGGAAGGGGTGAGATGTGTGGTGGATGCGCTCCCACGGGCCTCCATTGGCAGAGGTCAGTGCGAGTGGTGGACACCGGAATTAGAAACGATGAGGCTGAATGTGGCTCGGCTGCGACAATATTCCAAGTGCAAGGCGGAGCCGACAGAGGACTACAAACTAGTCAGGAGTGTCTACCGGGCTTGCCTGGTGAGGGCCAGGTTCGAGCACATCAGGACCAAGATAGCTGAAAGTCAGGACCCGGACATATTTCGGCTAGACGAAAGTTGGAAGCCAAGCGAAGACTTCCCTCCCTGGCTCGACCAGATGGGTCCTATGCTACAACGCATTCAGACATCAGCGACGTGATTGCACAACAGCTATCCCCTGGCGATCATGCTCCTTGGAAAGATTCCATCATTGATATGGACAGTGCTCAGGAAATGGAGGTCACCCTTGCTAGGTTCCCTACGAATACGGGTCCAGGTGAGGATAATATTGGGTATCCTTTCATATGGTTCTGGAAGTGAAGAGATACAACAACTCTGAGACGTTTGGTCGACTATGGGCTACGTCATGATATTCCGGATTGGCATTGGGCAGAAGTAGTGCTCATACCGAAGATTGACAAACCCAGATATGATGTCGTCAAATCGTGGAGAATGATACACCTCCTCCCAACACCTGCAAAGGTTGCAGAACGAGTGGTCCTGATAAGACTGGCCATGTGTCTTGATCTGGAGGAGACAAAGTTTGGCTCTCGCCGGAAGAGGGGAGTTCACAATGCCATGGCGGTGGTCTTTGAGTTCCTACGGCACAATTAGGACTATAAACGGCTAATTTTGTCCATGGGTGTTGAAGGAGGATTCGATAACATTGATGTTGACCTCCTAACAGACCTCTTCGTTGCCTGGGAGTGTCCATCGAACCTGTGTCAGTGGGTACGAAGGTGGACTTCCTGTCAGTCAATTCACTTCCGGTTTAACGGATGCGTCTCTAAGGCCTACTATGTCAGCAAAGGGGTGCCTCAGGGCTCGCCTCTCTCTCCTTTTCTCTTCGGGGCCTACCTAGTGGATATATTCACACCGCGAATGCGTTACTCCCCCAGGGTCCGACAATTGGTGATCTCATATGTTGATGACGGGGTCATCCTGGTGGCTGCAGATTCTTGCAACGCTGCCCCGTACGATGCAGGCAAAACCTTTGCATACTGCGATCGTATAGCAAGGGCTAGGGGGATGGGGTTTAGTGCCCTCAAAACCCTGTGGATCGGGTTTGGGGACAGGGCATAGGGAGGAATGGAGTTGTTAGGAGAAATGGCTTTACCTTCTGAGGATTTGCGGGTTCTTGGTTATAGGTTTAATGTATTTTTTAATTTTTCTTCTCATGTAAAGTATTGGTTACAAAGGGGGTTGGGTGTTAGGAGAAGGATTTCGGCGTTGGGGAGAAGATTTGGGAGTGTTGGTGGGCTTGGGGCATAGGAGACTTACCGCTTGGTGCAGGCAGTCTACCTTCCGACCATGTATTACGGACTTGAGTTTGTAACCGACCATGGGTCGTATGTGAAACAGATTCAGGTCAACCATCAACAACTGCTTCCGATCAGTCTTCCGGACCCCCATGAGGCTGGCAAACAATATACTGCTGGCTGAGTTCGGAACACCACCTGTTGCCATCCAAGGAAGGTATCTGCGAAGGAGATGCTACAGCCGATTTATTAACTACCGGTACTGTGATCGACACCCATGGTTCGGTGAGATACGGCACGGTTGGAAGCAGGAAGGGATGGTGGCACACCGGCAGAACTCAGACAAAGACCTCACCTGCCGCCCCACGATTACGATCGGAAAAGGCAAGGCGGTAGTGGCTGCACGCCACCATTCACTATACACAGATCTGTGCAAGTCCTCGGATGTGGTCATATACACGGACGGGTCCAAGACCTCTGAAGAGGCTGGTGTGGCATCGGCGGTATTTGAGAAAGGGGCCCTGACCTGTGTTGATGGGTGCTCGGTTCCTCCATCTTGGAGCATTGTTGAATGCGAGCTGTTTGCAGTTGTCTGTGCACTCCAGTTTGCCCGAGTGATGGCCAAGAGGCGCCCGGTCCATGTGTTTCTGGACTGCGTTCCTGCCCTCACCCTGGTAAACGGGATGTTTTCGGAAGGTGATTCGGCTGAAATGTGGGAGGTCATGGCAACACTGCTTAATGCGCTTAGCCAGGTCAACATTAGCTTGGTTCCGAGACACATGGGCATTGATGGCAATGAGATGGTAGACCAAAAATCTAAGGCCAGTGTGGGCCGTCCATTGTGGCCTCTGAGTTGGGAAGGGATTAGCTTTGGGATTGGGCATGCAGCATTGGCCCGAGAGTTGCGAAAAGCAGAATGGGGTTCATGGCACGACAGGGAAGGACACGGGTATTATACTCATGAACCTAGGACACCTCAACATCTTTGAGGTCTCACCCGTATGAACTCCTATGTTTTACTGAGAATTCCTAGCGGGACAGGTTTGGTCGGGCATGACAGCTGTGAAGGGAAGGATGACAGACACTACTGGACTAAGTGCCCCCGCTATGTTATAGGACGCCCCGCTAACGAGGACTTATATAAGGATTCGGCGATACTACGGTGGAAGTCCTGGTGGGTGAGTCATAGGTGGTTAAGCCTAGGGATTCCCCAGCATGTTGAAACGGTGGATGGGGAATTGATAGTGGCGGGTAACTCCTTTGATGGCACACTAATGGTGGAAAGAAGTGGTCTGTTGGCAATGGTGGAGGATCCCACGACTTGCACCCGGTGCGAGAAAAGACAGGATGGCAGTGGATGCGTTCTACCGGGGTTGGTAACCATGCTGAAGAAATGGTTTTTCTTGCCCGACCAGCTGCACTGCGACTGTCCCTATTGTGGGACTTCGATTTCAGCAACGGCCACTCAGAAATGAGTCACCTTCGCCGAACACTTTGAGAAAAAGCCCCGCTGTTTAAGAACATGTCACGATTGGTTTTGGCATTCTCGGCACCGGCAATGGGATGAGCTGGACCTTGCAACTCGGACGTCGGTGGTTTTGCAGTGGGCTAAGATAAAAGGGTTGTTAAAAGAAGCGCGTTGTTCATTTTGTGGGATGGTTCTGACCGAGGGGTACGTGGACCTGGGACCACACTATAAAAGGACGGAAGGATGTTGGGATAGACTGTATGTTTCCTTTGTGGAATACGTGGGACAGATTGTGTTGGAGGTGAATAGGAGTAAGGGTATGAGACGGTGGCTGGGAAGCGAGGTGGGAAGACGCGTTAATCCGGGATAGCACTAGTTGCTGCGAGCGCCCGTGAGCCCATTTAGGTAGTAATTTTTGGATTTATGTTTGGGGGGAGTGATTGCGAGGCGGAATGGTCCGCAGTAGTGTATTTTAGATAGTTGTTTTATGGGGCGTGGGGGAGACTGGTCGTATGCCGGTGTCGGCGGTACTAGTATAAATAAAATTAGATTAAATTCTAAGTACTTTTCCTATTTCTTACTTTAACGAATATAAAACACCTTTACAATCTTTATCTTTATTGTAACGTTATCGTTACGCCAAGGAAGGTTCTTCACGAAGACGAGTTAGAGAAAGCTTACGATAGGCGTTCCCGATAGAAGACAAAGGTCTTGTACTATCAGTAATGTAGGCAGAGGCCTATAGCTGTCGTAAGACGAAGGAAGAAGAAGACAGAAACAAGAAGTATCGTTCCCCGTCGCCAAGAACTAACTATCCAAGGAGGGCTTGTTACACATATCATGAAAAATTATTTACAGGATAATTTTTCAGAGAATCTGACATATGATAGATTAAGGAATGCAGTTAAGAAAGCTTGGGGTTTTCTTGGGCGGCATGAATTTAGGGAGCTGATAGAGAGCATGCCAGCCAGGTGTCAAGCCGTTATTCAGGCAAATGGCCTCTTCAAGAAATATTAGATATGTATGAGTAGAATAAACCTTCTTATGGCACCGTATCTTCATGTTGTGCTGTACCTTCATGACTTCCGTTCAAGTTGCACTCATTGACCGGCTCCAAGCCACTATACTAGATTTGTTGCACTTACCCCCCTGTCTGCAGCAGACCCCTGTTAGCAAAATCTACAAAACTTATACGCTGTACCTCCGTAGAGCATGTGGGTCCCCATACCGCGCATGGGTTGGGTTCAATGCTTGTGACTGGTGGAGGATGCACCTGTAGAGTACTCATACGGTACAGTACGAGTATGAATGAGGTGATACCTTATCTCTACAGTATTCACTCTTCTGCTGGTGATAGCACTCGTGGGAGGCTGCTTACTGTTCCCCATAGTCGAGCATACAGCATAGCACCCTTTACTATTTGTTGACCCCTACCGGTATTGTACTTGATTCACTCAACTTTAATGATAATGATATTATTACCGTATTACATAACTTACTGGTAATCAGTTCGGATATTGGTAACTCACATCATGTGATACAATATGCAACTCCATCCTCCGCCAAGCATAAATCAGCGGGAAGCCACCAAAAAGCCCAACAAGCCTCCCGCGTAGGTTACCAGATACAAGTACCGTACGAGTAACTTAATTCTTAGTCTACTCGTAATTTACGCAGCGGCAGAGAATATCCTGTGCTTTCTAGTGAATTTTCAACAACATCACCACAAAACCTCTTGTACCCCGTAATCGCATCATATCCCACCAATACCGCACTGTGAGCCTATGATACGATACAACTATCAACCAACCTCGAGTTACGAGGATACCGGTATTTCTCCGGGAAAATCCCCCCCATGCACTTTCCGAGCCTTAAAGGCTATCATAGTATGAGCTTTATCATGGACGGCAAGCTTACCGGTACCGCTCGTGCATATCAGCACGCACATCGCAACGGTGTGGTGGGCCCCGTTGACTTACAATACCGTAACGGCACTAGTCTACCCTTCGAAAAGGAAAAAGAAAAACGCCGCACCCGCCGGTCAAGCGATGACCTGCCAAGAGCGGTGCTGTTGATCATAATCTGCTTCATGGCGGTGACTTCACAGTGTTGTATGAGTACGAGTACTTTAAGGGAATCAAAAAACCCAGGGAAGATGGGTCTGAGGGATCGGCGGGATGGGGGAGTAAAGAAGGGAGGGAAGGTCTGCCGTCCTTTAGCCAGCTTGTCGGATGATATAGCCAAATGAGGTCTGCTCCGGAGCCATACTCGAGTACTCGTACATGCCTACCTACCAGTATCTGCCTCTAGGGTTCCGTCCTGATTCTTTTTGCGCTTCTGCTTACAGTATATCCTCCCTGCCCCTCATCCACTTTCTCTTCCTTGTCTCGAGGCAGATTGACCTATCGTGAACACCCCAAACCTCTCAAAGCATGGGGAAAGAATCAACCGACTCATCTCTTGGCCGCGTGCAGGTGCGGCAACCCGGTTCAATTGAGGGCGGGGTGGACCATGAATTTGAAAAGAAATTGGTGCGAAAGTTGGATAATCACATTGTTCCTATGATTATGCTTTTGTATTTGTTTTCGTTCTTGGATAGGTTTGGTTCTTTTCTTTTTGCTTCGCTATCGAGGAGGACTGGGCTAATGACTGATTGGTCATGGTGGTTGGTAGGGTTAACATTGGTAATGCCCGGTTGTATGGATTGGAGGAGGATTTGGGACTCAAAGGGAATCAATTCCAGATCTCAGTTTCGATTTTGTTCGTGACATATCTTGTCCGTTATATCCCCTTTCTAGAGCGGGGGGAAGCAGGGATGGAAGGCTAACAATTGTCGCATACAAAGGTATTTGAGATCCCAAGTAACCTTGTATTAAAAAAGTTGACGCCCAGACGATACAGTAACCCTCCTAACCCGTGGACACCCATCAATTAGCGTGCATAACTAACTCATCCCAGTCGCAGCGATAACCACAATCTGGGGCATTATCGCAACCTGTACCGGCCTCGTGAACTCCTACGGGGGCCTCCTCGCCTGCCGTCTCCTCCTCGGCGCCGTAGAAGCTGGTTTGTTCCCCGGGCTAGCAGTCTACCTTACATTCTTCTATACCCGCAAAGAGCTCGCCCTACGCATCGGCTATCTCTTTGTCTCTGCTGCGCTGGCCGGTGCCTGCGGGGGTCTCTTAGCCTACGGGATCGGCTTCCTAGATGGGAGGAGTGGAATGAAGGGATGGCGGTGGATCCTTATAATCGAGGGATTACCGACGATTGTGCTCGGGTTGGTGACGTATTTTGTTCTGGCAGATAATCCGGAGGAGGCGGGGTACTTGACCGAGGAGGAGAAGAGGTTCATGATTGCCAGGAGAGCGCGAGAGGTAACACAGACTACCAGCGCCCAGGAGTTTCACTGGGGGGATGTTAGGAAGTGCTTTTTGGATTGGAAATGTTGGGCGTTGTATGCTTCCTTTCCCGAGAAAATCTACCGTGGAGGGTGGTTGGGCTAATGACAGCAGTGCATTCGCGCAGTTCGGAATAGACACTATGCTATACGGTCCCTCCCTCATCTTTGCCTCCACTCCTCTAGCTTCCATACTAACCCCACCCCCAGGATTTAGCACGTTCCTCCCCACAATCATAAAAGCCATTGGCCACTGGTCCACAGCACAAGTCCAAGCCCTTACAATCCCCTGCTACGCCCTCGGCGCACTCACATACCTTATCGTAGCACACATCTCTGACAAGCAGCAACGCCGAGGTATGTATACCGTAAGCTTCGCTTGCATCTCCATCGTCGGGTACGGGATTCTCCTATCCGACGCTCCCAGTGGTGCGCATTACTTTGGTTGCTTCCTCGTTGCTATAGGGTTGTACGTGTCTGTGGGGTTGCCGCTAGCTTGGCTTCCGAACAATTGCCCCAGGTACGGGAAGAGGGCCGCTGCGTCGGGGTTTCAGCTTACTGTAGGGAACGCGAGTGGGATTATGGCGCCGTTTGTAAGTTTCGCTGTTGTAATAATTTGGTTGAATTGGCTAACTTGTGGTGAATAGATTTATGTGTCCAAAGATTCTCCGAGGTTTGCTTATTTTGCCTGCTCTACTGGTGGTAGAATCATACACTAAGGCTACAAGCAGATACACAAAGGGCCATGCAGTATCCCTATCAATGGTGGGCTTTGCGGCTATCATTTACACTTTCCTGTGGGTTAGTATTCCGTATTTTTCTCCTTTGCGCCCCCTCCGCCGTTTTAGTACTGACACCTCACAGCACTGGTTCTCAAAACTAAACATCAGTCGAGAACGTGGCGAGGAAAATGCAAAAATCGTTGGCTTGAGCGAAGAAGATATTGCAGAGTTGGGTGATGAATCGTGGGTTCCGTTCGCCCCCCAGTTCACAGGTGGTTACTAATAGGAGCAATCGCAGGCCGAGGTTTCGGTATACGATATAAGAATGTATAGTTGAAGAGGAATGCGATGATTCGATGTGTATTTTATTGCTTACGAGTCGCGATATGTTATGATATCAGAGTGTGTTGGAGATTTGTGATGATTGGGGTTTTAAAAATTATCCCCTTGCCTTTATTATACTACAAAATCCGTATTTCCGTTTTGACTCAGGCAGTCATTTTGCCCCTTGCCCCCCCCCCCCCCGCGGTACGATATGATGGGTGTGTGGGGGGGATATCATATATCACTCCTATTACGCAAGCTATCATATCTCCTCCTCCAAATGGACTTGAGGGTCGATAACTGGGCGCGGACGGCGGGCTTATTTCCGAGGGACATCACATCAAAGAGCTAATGACTCTGCAAGCCCAAATTACTAAAAAAAAAAAACTCTACATTCCTGCTCGGACACGAGGGTGATTACAGAACTCTGTATGATACAGCGTTCTTGTAGAAATGCAAGATTTTTATGTCCATTTTCCCTTTTTCCGGGGAGCATGGATACTCAACTAGATATTCACCACCTATCACTCGTTCGAGCCACGGTGTGCACTGTTGAGAATTGGTCTTCCGCGTAGAGGTATCGTGAGGAAAGTGTGTAGGCTTCCTTCTCACTATTGCGTATGGAGGGTTGTACGTGGAAGTGTGTATTCCACATCATGGGTTACGTCACTGCTATGGGGTATTCATATACCGTTCTTGTTCCGCTTAGCTAGACATATAACTTAACAAAAATCAACCTTCCGCTGCACAACAAAAGCCTTCAATTCGTAACATGTACTGTACGGCTGCTAATTTATGACGCAGGAACTTTTTTGCTGTCCGACCATGAGGCCCGTGAAGCCGACTTGAGCCTGACGTGATATCTCGAATGGTGTTATTGTATGTGTCATAAACTGTGTAGGACTCTTCTATTATAATATTATCATACTTTTTATCATTTTATCATGATCTTAAGACGTGTGAGGGGGGTTTTCACATGCCCCACTCAAATCCTATCTTGTGTATATATATTCCCTCGTCAACGGTATTCCTATACCGACCGCTTCTCGGAGGGAAATGTTTCTAGAAGCCTTATGGTTTACAACCGGTAACCAAAGTCTGCGATTTGACTTCTCTTGTTTATTACCCCCCCTCCCCTCCCCGGTCGAGATACCTACTTCACCCCCTAAACAGACCCACATTACTCCACCGGACCTCCAACTTTCGATATGGCATTGTGTATCATAGCCACACGAGCGCTGTTTATTTACCGGCTATGATAGCAGAAATAATTCATCCGCTCGTATTGATTGGCTAGGGATGATGGGGCAAAAGGCGCACAGTTCGTCACTCGGGTGGGAAAAACCATCGCGTTCTACGATGGTCACTTCCGGATACGGGTGTTTAGGGGTTCTTATTAGATAGCCTCGCCGGGCATGTCTCGCTAGAGAAAATCGCCAAGAATGGTGGTGGGGGGGAGGGTGTGACCCTGCGCGAACTTCCCGCTCAACCCTGTGGTTGGGCAAAACCTCCGTAGATCCGAGGTTTCAATAATCAGTCACCTACGGCGGTGGCTGTAGGCTATTGAGATGGTCTGTTCCCTAAAACCTCCAAATGCCATACTATTCATGCCCCTATTGGTATCGAGTGAACGGAAGGGAGGGGCGGGGAGTGGGGGGGGAAGCCTACCATCTCGGGAAATATGAGGATGCAGTATCATACCACAAGTCTGCGGCTATTGCCGTGATAACAAGAATCGTCATATGATAATAGAAAAAGTTGGGGATGCCGATGATGATCCAAATACCCAGCAGAACACAGCCGTATCACTTCCCTCTAGAGACTACATGCAACAGCTTAATATGACTAGTTTAATATGCGAATGGACCACTCACTTCCCATGGTTGAACCGAGGGGAGGGGACAGGCGCGCAGGGTCAGGAGAACAAAAACAATCTCCTGTTCATTTCCATACTCCCATACGCAGGGTATGGTACCAGTACTACGTTGATGTCCTAACAACCCACCGACAAATAGCAGAAGACTACCACAGATAACGGGGTATCGCCATAGCAGCGGCGAATATGCCCAAGTGAGAAATGATCAGAAATCCTTTTCCCTCCAGGTGAAGGCGAAAAGAAGTGAGTATGATAGACACAGCAGGACACAGCGGTATTATCTCCCACCGAAGCACATGCCGCGATCGATACGCAGAGGAGTTAGCCCATGCTTTATATATAATATCTGCTCCTTGTTGAAAACCCCAAAGGTATCGTAAGAATTCTCGATCCGCACAAAAAAGCACCTGGATCGGCAAACGGAGGTTACCGTCCCCCCTTCTCGGCTTCAGTCCTCATCATGTCCTGTGCAGATGTCACCCCGCTAAGTACCCGCTCCGAGCCACGAACTAATTTAAATGTTTTAGTTAGGATTGGCGGCATCGCCGGAAGGAAACGCTCCAGTCTTCTACGAAAAATTCCCCAATCCTTCGAGATCCAAAAGACCCACAAGATATCGCGGGGATTCGATGGTGTCCGGATAAAATCTCCTGCTAACACATATACACCGCAAGCACAATGCCACAGGGAGCTATCAGTCGATTTCCCAGCTAGTTTGAATGAACTTCCTTTTTCTGGTATGATGGGACTAAGGCTTCACGCACATGTCTGCCCCGACGATAACTTTAAATCTGGAATCGATAGCTTGTCGCGGTATAATCGTGCTTACATACTCAAAGGTGACGGTCTGGGGACCCTTTCGCCACACTCTTTGATTCGGATACCCTTGAATCACTATTCCACCACTCCCCCAAAAAAACATCCAGTCCACCAGCGCTTAGTTTAGTTGGCGGAGGAGGGCACTTTATGAGCCCCCACCCACAGCTCAGCCTTCCTCAGGAAGAGGGCACTGCCATCGTGGCGATTTTGGCTGTAGGGATTGTATCACGAAACATCACTGGGTGGAGGCACCTGTTCGGGTCGAGTATATGACCATGGGGCCAGAAAAATGGGGGGCCATACATAACACATTGCTCACCTTACAAACTCTCGGAATAGCGTAACTAGAGGCAATACCCCTCAGGTCTAGTTAAAAGCAAAAGTAAAGAACTCCACCAGAAAGCTCTATCAAAACCACTCAAATGCCGCATTATGAAAACCTGCCAGGAAGAGAGAGTAAAGGAAACATCATCTCCCTCCCACCCCCTCACCTAGCCCCCTCCTTACTCCAAAGAAATAATTCCCAACCCTCTCTCCACCCCTAACCTCCCTCCATCCAAACCCAGGCACATAAACGCATCCCATAACAAGAACATCCCCCCACCCC
Source organism: Tuber melanosporum (assembly GCF_000151645.1). Taxonomy (NCBI): domain Eukaryota; kingdom Fungi; phylum Ascomycota; class Pezizomycetes; order Pezizales; family Tuberaceae; genus Tuber; species Tuber melanosporum. Next base: position 180,762 of record NW_003299120.1, on the reverse strand, counting down.
CCCGTCTCTTTAAAAAACTCCCCCAGCTCCTCCGCATTAATGTACTTATTCCAATCGTGGGTCCCCCTCGGTACGATTCCAAGAATATCCTCAGCAACAAACTTTGTCGTCAAAAAGCTCGCCCAGGTCCTGGCGATCGTGGACAACACCAGCCACCCCCCAGGCCTGACATGCTCCATGGTGGTCCTCAGGAACGAGCTCGGACGCGGGACATGCTCTATGACTTCCATTAACGTAACAACGTCAAATTGGTTTCTTTGGCCCTCGAGTTCTTTTGGGAGTTGTTCGATTGTGGTATTAATGTAGCGAAGCTTGCTCCCAGTGAGCATGGGGTCTTGTCGCGCGTGCTCAAGTGCGACGGAGAGAACCTCCTTGCTCGGGTCGATTGCCACGACGGACTCTGTGCTCGGTAGTCTTGCGAGCGCCTCCGTGAGTATTCCGCCGCCGCAGCCTATGTCTAGGAAACAGAGCTTCTGGGGGTTATCAGCGTCCTGCACCGCCACTGTTGGGTCGAGTTTTTCCGTGTATGTACGTGTGGAAGAGGTGGCTGGTATTGGCGAACCTTTGAGAATGCAGCGTTGGATAAAGGAGAGACGGATTGGGTTCATTAAGTGGAGGAGACGAGAGGAACCGTGAGGGTCCCACCATGTTGAGGCTAGGTTTGCGAAGTGTGAGATTTCGGTTTGGTCGACGGAGCTAGTAGTTGAGTGGGGTCTTGTGGGATTGGTTCTGAGGGACTTAGAAAAACGTATTAACGGAGACCGTATTCGAAGGAGAGGGGGTATTCTTGAAGACATTATTATTGGTCCAGCGGGGCGGAATGTGGTGATGGATGCGTGTTTGGAAGGGATGACATGACGTTGAGACAAGCGTCTGGGAGGCCAACCCTAACCCTCTGGGGGCATGGGATTCCCGGAACTTCATGCCCAGCTGGGACAAGTTACTGCACGTCACACTCGATTTTCTGGATACGCTTGGATTTAGAATACTGGATATGCCGGCGCAAAATCAAACACTTTTAGGCCATCTACAACTCAATATCATAACTATCATGCAATAAACCCACCCATCAACCATAACTACTTGAACGGCGCAGATATAGGTTCGATAACAGTACCCTGCTTGACCATAACCCTTGGCATTGTAGAATCCTGGAACGTCGTCTTCGTAGTCCACTCAGGCCCAATGGGGATACGCAGACTGCGTTCGTATTGCTGCTGAGATTCGAAGGGGAAAGGAAGTGCAGATGCTTGATATTTAACGTTCTAAAGGAGAGCGTTAGCTTTATTGGTAATATAATCAACCCGACAGTTTCATACCTTCTTCACACGCTTCTCATTGATGATAACTTTCTCAAGCTTCTTATCCTTCCGATTATTTTTATCAACGCCCTTGATCGTTTTGAAAAACCTAGTGTCCTTCTTTCCTTTTCGTTCTGTAAGACCTGCTCCGGTCCAGCTACCCCATCCCGGAATCCTAGTATCGATTACTTGGTCGCCCTCCTCGTCGATCTTTCTCTTCTTCTCTGCCTTGAACTCTGCGACAACGTTGTCACCTGCGAAAGCCCGCTTCACAAGTTCCCGTTGATCAAGATTCACACCATTCATTCCTTTGGTTGGCACCAGATTGATAGCTCCTTCGTCATCCTCATCCCCCTCTTCGCCGCCGCTATCGCCATCGCCGCCGGCCCTGCGCTTGTTTGAGGCAAGTTTAAGTGTGGCATTCACATCAATCTCGATATCCGATCCGGGGCCATCACGGTCTTTGAGTGATTTTTTTCGATCCTTGGAGAGCTTGGAGTTTGTCTTTGCGTTCTTGGATTCTTGCCTCCCAGCTACCAAGGCCTGAGCTTTGGGTCTAACGAGGCTGGAAGTGGTGTCTTGAGTAAGCCATGGGTTAGGCTCTGGGGCCACCTTCCCCTTCTCTCCTCCGGGTAAAGGCCTGGCTGAAGTACTGCGCTTTTCGCTAGCCCCCGCTTTCTGGTTAGAAAACTGTAGAGGTGATATCCCAGGTTGCGAGAAAGGATTCTTGAGTATATTGGAAGCCGCCTTGTTCACCATTGTAACTTCAGCTTCATCCGGACTATCCTTGCCATCCTCACCCTCACTCGAGTGTTCAGCCTCCTCGAACTCAGACTTGTTTGGCTTGGGCTTCCTGGCTATTTCTTTCTTCTTCCTCCCAGCTGTGAAGACCATCCTTCCAGTATCGTTAACTTCCTCCTCGCTCCCGTCACTCTTATCTGACTTATCATCACCTTCCAAAGCCTGCCGTAGACCCTCCATTTCGGCCTTGTTCGCTCTCTTCTGAGCAGCTTCGGCATTTCGCATGAACTTGAGGTCCATCAACTTACTCTTGTTGCGTTGACCTTTAGCAGTATCACTTCCATTCTCCAGCTTTTCTAGATCTGCAAGTAGCCGCTGCTTTGCTTGCTGCTGATCTTCGTTAAACAAGTCATCCTCTTCATCATCACCACTACTCTCAAACTCCTCGTCCTCCCCAAGAACTTCCTTCCCAGCAATCCTCATTCGAAGCTCTTCTGAGCGCTTTGCCATCTCTACCGCACCATTCTGCGCTTCCTCATCCCACATAGTCCTTCCTGAGTCCTTTATCCCTTTAGACCACTTACTCTGCTTATGTCTCAAAGTCATTCGCTCTTCCGCCCTTTTCCTCTCCCTCTCCATAACATCTTCTTCACTCGGCGCACCGCCACGCTCAAGAGCCAAAGCCTCCTCAATGGCGTTTTTTTGCTTTCCCCTCTCTTTCTTGAGGATTCTGTGGTAGGATTTTGACTTGATCCTCTTGATACGTTTCGCCTTGATCTCTTCCCGGTACATGAGTTCGCGCGCAAGCCGAAGCTCAGCTGTACGTTTCTGGACCTCCTCCACGGATAGTTTATTCGTTTTCAGCTCTTCAAACCCCTTGATAGACTTTTCGGAAGCCATATTCGACTCCTTCAGTATTCCAGAGATAGTAGCTTCAAGTTCGGTTAACGGGGTAGGCTCAGAAGCCGAAAGCACAGCGACTTTCCTCGGTGCTGGCAACCGTGCATTAGGCGCATTGGCTAACGGGAAATGAAGATAATCCGCCTGTCGGCTATGCTTCACTGTATCTGTCCAGCGGCCGAGCGCCTCTTTTGACTTCTCGTAGGCTGCTGCCCGATCTAACTTGTCCTGTTGCCTCTTTGCCAGTGGGGCCGAGAGCTTCCCCTGTACTCCTGGCTTACTGGACTTTGGCGGTGGATTGCCGGCAACGAGCTCGAGCGATTGCCTGAGCTTGGGATCGGTGATGGTGGGCATGAGGTCCTCCACAGTGAGCTTATCAGAGGTTGAAGATATAGTTAAATTGTACTCATTCGGCGTCTTCCCTTCATTGGGATCATTTTCTCGAGCTCTCCTTGGCGATTTTGTCGAAGGAAGCGAACATATGATCTCTTGAAGCTTTGCAAGTTTCGAGGGGTCTTCTAGTGTCTCGTCCTCTTCAGAGAAGTCGGAAACCAAATCCCCATCGTCGTCATCTCCAGATTCAGATTCACTGTTCATAGAGCTATCATTAAGCTCATCACCCTCTCCCTCTCCGTCGTCAGAGACTGGTCGCTGAGGCTTCCTCTTCGCCTTTCCATCGACCGCCTCCTCCTCGTCTCCAGAATCAGGCCTATCCAGCATCTCCGACAAATCTATAAACCCCTCTCCATCTTCACTACTCTCATCATCACCCCCACTCTCCTCCTCTAAACCTTGCCCGGACTTGCTCTTTTTCTCTTTCCCGGTAGAGGTACTCCCCCGAAACGTAAAATCCGCAAACCTCTCCTCGTCGCTCTCACCCATTGCCTCGTCGCTGTCAATATCGCTATCATCCTCGTTGTCAATATGTCCTATCTTCCACTCATTCCCTTCGGAGTCGCTGCCGCGGTCAATCTCATCCACGCCGTCCTTTCCACCACCCCCACCTTCCTCGCTGTCGCCGTCATTTCTTCGGGACCGAGAAGGACAGTGATTCCCGAGCCTGCTAGTTGGAATGGAAGGCTCCTCGGAGAATTCAGCCGAAGCGATTGCGAAGGCATTTTGCGCTCGATCGCGCGGATTCTTGCGCATTCTTCGGCGGTTGGAAGGAGGCGCCATTGTTGTGCGGTTGTTTTTTTTTTTTTAATGGCGGAGGTGCGGTTTATAGTTTTGGTGAGACAAGGGTTTTTGGAATTGGGATTACTTTTCGGTTCGTTGGTTCCAGTTTAGTGCCAAGGATTCTACCCAGCAGAGCCGCATGCCCTTACAGGAAATCATTATCATTCATCTCCAGATTGTACAGTACGGTACTCGTACTCGTATACCACCTCAAAAGGCAATCCACACAGACCATAATTCTGTTCGAGGGGTTTTCCCGTGTCCCTCAAGGTGCGATGCCCTCACATCTTGGCTTCACCATTGAGCACCCCACGACCCAAGCACCCCCTCCATAGACGCAGATTATTGTTGATTATTAGACTATTGGCTCTTAATCTCTTTAAGGCTATGGTAGTACCACCATCTCTTATCATATTTATTACCTTACTCAATTTACAAGACAGAAATTTCTTTCTTTATACTGGTCGCCTCTTCCCCAGATCTATCATCACAGGAGGGGCATTCGACTCCACCTTAACAGGGGAACCGGCCGCAATTGTTATGTAAGAAATCCACTTGTATAATAGTAGTGGAGGTTTGTGTCTAAGGAAGTCTCGAACGTGCCCCCATTGTAACCTTCTCACGATCTAAACCGTCCAGTGAGCCCTTTCTTGGCAGATGCATCTTCGGCGAGCAATCTAAGTTAACCTGCAGTTAGTATCCAATGGTTGGTAATAAAGAGGGAGAAAAGAATAGAGCTTACTTTTCCAATAATACCGGCCCATTGATCGGATCTACATTCGCGTATTTCTTCATCTTGGTGCTGATGTTATAGAATTCGTCCGAGTTGTCGGATTTCAGGAGGTCGATTGTTTGCCTGAGCTCATCGAAGACTGTAGGGAGCATTGGATCATTGAGGCTATCCACAAACCCTTGAAGATATTTGACATCCATGTCCAAGTTGTGAACGAAAATCTTGTTAATCCGTTTTACGTCTTCGCTCAGGGGCAAGGCCTAGTGATATGTAATCAGCGACCCCCGACTTTCGCCACCAGAGTGAGCACTCCGACGAGGCTTACAAGTATAGATGTTGCGATATGGTTCAAGGCATCAAAGTAAATGAACCCCTGGATTTCTCTGGGCAAATTCAACAACGTGGAGTTCATGTTATTCCTCAAAAAAAGTGTGGTTTGCTGTAGATATTCACTAGGCTGGCTCTGTTCATTGGTGGCCATCCAATCGTATTCGGCAGTCCCAATGAGATCATCTATCTTGCTGTTCACAAGCTCGAATATTCTCTTCTCTGCGGTTTTCTTCTCGGACTTGAATCGCTCTGTTGCTTTGAGAGCTATGGCCCCTGTCTCGTTGGCATAACAAGCCTCTGCAAGGAGATATTCAAGCTCCTGACAGGCATATTCGAAATGCTCAAGATTTATGAGGATTTGAACGATCTGTCCAAGATACTGTGAGTTCAAGTGCTCCACCAAAGTGCCACAAACGTGTTCGCATAGCAGTTCGTCAAGGGACTAAAGATTTATAAAGTCAGCTATGCATCTGTGCTAGTATACACGCTAGCGCAACTAACCTTCTGTAGCTCCCGATCAATGGCGCCCTGGTTTTGGAAATACTCATCTGCGTAAAAGTAGTATTTCTCAAGTAAATCGCGGATATGGCGACAGCAAAGTGGATATATCCGCGAAAAAGGCATGGCTGTTGGAAATCTAGTAGAACTTGTTGTTGAGTCACGGTTATCCGGTATCAAATTTTGATGATGCAGAGCACATACTGTATAATTTCAGGATCTTTGTCTGGATTGTACCAGACCGATTTCACAATATTGTCATACTTTGGCCGATTCTCAACCACCATAGGTGTGTAGTCGTCGCTCATTGCAATCTACAGTTGAGTGACGCTTATTTAGTTTCAGATTCTGAAATAGTAGAAACCATATGCAAGCTATTATGAACCCCATACCTTTTTGAACTCGCTGATGAAGTCCCTCTTCAAGCATTCTGAGTACTGATCAAAAAGACCGAGAAGGAATTCGTCAAAGTGCTTGACGGGATATTCCCAGGTCTGTTGCAGATTAGCAAATAGAAGTAGTGTAGAAAGAAGCGCACTAACATCCATAGTCTGTATGAACAAGACTGATACATTTTTTATTTTCAATAATATCTCTGCCTTGGTGACATTTTCCACTTTTTGATTTATCATGACTATCGCTTTCTTACACATCGAGTCCCATAAATAATCAACCTATGATAACATCAGCACTCAAACTCGGGGAGGAGGGACTGAATAGAGCGAAAATATGAGGGCGCTTGGAACGTGAATTCTAGCAGTAAATGTCCCCCAAACGAGCTACGCCCAGTGATTAAGAAATGGGGCTGCTTACATCAACTGGAGAACGAAAACCCAAAGTTTTCTTAAGTGTAGATTTCTCAATTATTGCAAAACCACACACATCTTCCAGCAGACGACTGATACAGCTTACGCCCTCACTTGTAAGGGTAAGTGGGTTCGAAAACAGGAGATCCTTCTGTTGTCTTCTAACATTTGCGTATGTAACCCTAAACTCATCCCTCTGTCCCATCGCTTCATGTATATGCAAGCATTCAAATAAGGGTGTGAAGTCAATAGCTATGTCTTCGTTGTCGAGAACATCAAACTCTTCTCGCTCATCTAGGACAAGTTCTAACGCAGAGTTAATCTTGAGCGATCGCAAATTGGAGATACCCTGCACCCTCTCCTTCTGTCGACGCCGGCGTTGGTCAGTGTGATAGAAAGCTACCTGTCCTAATAGCATTGAATTTTCTCGGACCTTGTAGAGCCAGGTATTTAAGTCTGTCATAACGGCCTCTTTGACAATCATTTTTATGGATGGAACCGATTTCTGAATTATTTCAGCAATCTCAAATTGCGCAACCTCTCTTAAGCGCACACTCTGCAATTCCTCCAAGGCTCTTAAAGCTGCATATCGTTTCTTCTCTCGCAAAAGGTCTCCAACTCGGTTTGCCAGCCCTAAAACCTCTAGACATGACTTCAAAGCTTTTGTTGCTTCATCGATGTTCTCTCGGACCTCTCGGGAGTTGACCAGAGCCTTTTTCTTTTCCACTAGCCGTTCGGTAGAGTTCTGGATAGCTTCGTTTAGTTCAATAATTTCTTTAGCCAAGTCAACTGTGCCTTTTCGTACACTGAGAAGGTGGTTAACTGATTGAACGAAGTCCTGGTAATTATTGTTACATAGTCGTTCAACCTCGGCCTCCTGCTTTTCCGAAAATCGAGCCAGATCCCCCATAAGCTGTCTCTCACGACCTAAGGTGCAAGCATCTCCAACAGTAGAGATCAGCTGATCTATATAACCTGCATCAGAAGGAGCCAACATCATCTATTTCAAAATAGTGAGTACTGTATTCATTCAACAAAGCTCCATTTCGCATTCCAGCACGGTTGGTGCCTGGGAGTTAGGGATGATAGCCCAGTTGATATGAAAATTTTGAGGCAGAGCGCGCATACCTGTTGAACATTAATTGCAAAGGAGTCTACCATATTAGACCGATGTGCCTGAGCGCAGTGTCTTAGTAGAATAGCTGGAAAGTATCTTTGTGAGGAAAGGTAAGTTCCGTATGCAAGTTGTGGGTAGTGGCCTATCAGCGGTTTGTTAATGTCTCAAGCGGTGGACAATGGGGATCGAGTGATTGCTGAGACTCCCGAGAGTTGGGGCTCAGTTATTTTGCCAAGTTCTCACGCCAAGACCTTTATCCAGGAAAGAAATTTGGATTATCATGCCGGTAATGTACCATACTAGTACGAAAGGGGGTGGGAAAATTTTTTGGCGAAGTCTTGGCTCGGGAGCATAGTGATATTCTGTTAGCCATATTCGCCATAGCATCATAGCAAAAAAAAAAAACTTTAGAAAACCATTTGATCTCTCCCCACCACCTCGAACCCCCGAACAGACCCCACCATACTATCAACACACAATGGGCTCCGAAAAGAAGCGAAAACGCCCTCAAGACGCGGATCCGCGCCGAGCGAATAAGAGCGAAACGAAAAAAAACCCTGCAACTGCAAATAAGAGGCTGAAACCCGAGGCATCGACAGCTGCTTCAAAATTTGAGCCACCAAAGCTATCAACATTCTGTTCCTCAAAGGACGAAGAAACATCTTTCCCAAGAGGTGGTGGCTCTGTTCTTACTCCGTTGGAATTCAAACAAATATCCAATGATGCTGCTAAAGATGTCCTTTTCGAAGCCGAAAATGCGAAGGCCAAATCGACCAAAAAGAAGCCGATGAGAGAAGAATTAAAGAAAGATAAAAAGAGTAAAAGGGATGAATCCAAGAAAGGTGAACAAAAGGGAATTAAAGCAGAAGGATTGAGCTATAAGGTTGGTATTCTCTTACCAGAGGTATTAACCACGAAATGCTAATCAATTCGTAGAGACTAGTACCGGGAACACTTGTTCTTGGATGCATTTCTCAAATCAATCAAACCGACCTCGCCCTTTCTTTGCCAAATAATCTGACTGGCTTTGTTCCTCTCACTTCTATTTCGGAATCGTTGAACAAGAGGGTTGAAGCTTTAGTCCGGGATAGCGATGACGACGAAGATGAGGACGTAGAGGAAAAGATCGGAACAGCAAAATCGGAATCTAGTGAGGACGATGTTGACCTCAAGGCTATGTTCCAGATCGGGCAATATCTCCGAGCGTACGTTGTGTCTTCTTCAGAACTTGCCAATTCGAAATCTCCTTCAGGCTCCAAGAAAATTAAGAAGCGGATCGAGCTATCCTTGGATCCGGTTATGGCCAATAACGGCCTTACAACTACTGAATTAGTCGTTGGGTGTACTGTTCAGGCTTCTGTCACAAGTGTGGAGGATCACGGTCTCGTTATGAACTTGGGTATCGGGAATGATCTCAAAGGGTTTCTCTCATCCAAGGAGCTCGGGAAGGGCCGTTCGGTGACAGATGCAAAGGAAGGCCAAGTGATGCTTTGCACAACCATTGGGCTTTCGTCAAATGGTAAAATTGTCAAGCTTTCAGGAGATCTAGAACAGAAACCAAGCAAGAAGGGCAAATACTCTGGTGGAAAGGCAGCCTGGTGGCTGAGTTCTGCGCCTACAGTCGATACATTTTTACCCGGGACTGGCGTGGAGGTACTCATCACCGATATAGCAAAGGGTAGTAAAGCCGTTGGGATCGTAGGAAAAGTTATGGGACTTGTGGATGCTACAATGGACTTCTTTCATGCTTCTGGCTGGAGGGAAAAGGATATTGAATCCAAGTTTAAGGTTGGAGAAAAGGTTAGTTCGAAGCACGTCTCCCCTCTGTATAGCCTCTCTAACCTTCTCTAGATCAAAGCGCGTGTCATTGCTACTTATGCCGAGCCTCATAAACTCGCTCTTTCAATCCTCCCCCACGTCCTTTCATTTACTCGGCCAATTGAGAATGAGCCTACAACTATCCTCCCAACATCCACCATTATCAACTCCGCAAAGATTCTTAATATCGAGCCTAAAACCGGCCTCTCTCTTGACGTCGGCGTTCCTGGTGTTCCCGGTTTCGTCCATATATCTCGGGTCTCAAGCGACAGCAGAATAGAAGTTCTATCTAAGGATTCTGGCCTACATCAGACTGGTTCAGTCCATATGGCTAGAATAATTGGTTATAACTCTATGGATGGCCTCTATCTTGTTAGCATGGAGCAGAAGGTTCTCGACCAACCATTTTTAAGGGTGGAGGATATCAAAATCGGTGAAGTCGTGAAGGGAACTATCAATCGAGTCCTAGATAGTGGACGCGTTATCGTAAGCTTAGCTGAAGGGATCACCGGAATAGTAGATGAGCTTCATCTAAGCGATATCAAACTCAAGCATCCTGAAAAGAAGTTTAGAGAGGGTATTGAAGTAAAAGCAAGGGTAATTTTTTTCGACTATCCCGGCCCAATTCTTAACAATACTAATTGATGAACAGGTTTTATTAACTGACCCTTCAAAGAGGAAAGTAATGTTGACCTTAAAAAAGGCTATTGTGAACTCCGACGCCCCAATAATATCATCTTACGAAGATACAAGTTCCGGCACTCGCTCAGTTGGTACCTTGGTCAAAATACTACCCAGCGGCGCTGTAGTCAAGTTCTTTTCAGATGTCTGTGGCTTCCTCCCTATTTCCGAAATGAGTGAAGCATATATCCAGGACCCCCATGAGCACTTCACGGTTGGCCAATCTGTGAATGTCCATGTGTTATCAGTGGATCCTACAAACCAAAAGTTACGAGTTTCCTGCAGAGATCCAAACCTATTTGGTGAAGTCCATAAAGTGGCTCTTGCCAAACTACCTCCTGGTGATGTTGTCTCTGGGACCGTAGTCGAAAAGTCAGCGGATGATCTTATTGTTGAGATAAATGGCTTGGGGGCTGAAGGCATCAGAGGTGTGCTAGTGATTGGACAACTAACCGATGGTAGCCGTGAGAAGAGCTTAGGTGTTTTCAAGAAGCTCAGGGCTGGACAAAAACTTGATGGCCTCTTGGTTTTAGAGAAACATGAGGAAAGAAGGTCGATTACCTTGAGTATGAAGCCAAGCTTAGTCAAGGCAGCAAAACGCGGAAGAATGATCAGCAAATTTGAGGATGTGAACGAGGGAGAAAGAGTGAAAGGCTGGGTTAGGAACACTACTCTTCACGGCCTCTTTGTTGGGTTTGCCGGTGGGATAGTTGGAGTGGTTTACAAAAGGGACCTTCCAGCAGAAGTCCAGTCTCTCCCCAATTTCGGATTCGTCAAGAACCAGTCCATCACCGGTAGGGTGGTATATATAGATCCATCAGAGCGACGATTCCGATTATCGCTAAATTCCGCTAAATCAGAAGAGAAGGTCTCGGCCGTAGCTAACACAGCCGGCAACTCAGAGAGGCTCACTGTTAACCCTGTTGACGCGAGGTTCAAACTTATCGACGACTACACCCCCGGAAAACTCACTAAAGCAAAGGTCGTTTCTATACAAGAGACGCAGCTAAACGTGAAACTCGCCGACAACGTGCAGGGTAGGATTGACGTATCACTAGTGTTTGAAACCTGGGATGCTATCAAGGACAAAAAGTCTCCCCTCGCGTTGTTTAAGAAAGGGGACGTCTTGGATGCCAAAGTTATTGGAATTCATGATGCGCGAAACCATCGCTTCCTTGCTATCACCCACCAAAAATCGAACACCAAGACTCCTATCTTTGAGCTTTCAGCCAAGCCCAGCCACATAAAGGAAGAGGGTATTGAAGGATGTATTACAAAGCTAGAAGACATTACCCCTAATTCAACATGGGTAACGTTCTTGAACAACATTTCGGAGGAGTGTGCCTGGGCCAATATCATGCCTGACATCAGGGGAAGAATTCGCATCCTGGATCTCTCAGACAATGTCGCTCAACTAAAAACACTACAAAAGAGCTTCCCTGTTGGCTGCGCCCTCAAATGCCAAGTTCTCCGAGTCGACTCAGAGCACAGCAAACTTGATCTTTCTGCTCGTAGCCCTTCTAGTTCGGCTTTGACGTTTGACAAGTTGGCCAAGGGAATGGTTGTCCCCGGGAGAGTAACTAAAGTCACTGATCGGCAAGTCTTGGTCCAAATCAGTGAATCAGTTTCTGGACCGATCAGCCTTACCGACCTTGCAGACGACTTCTCACAAGCGAACACCAACGGGTACAGCAAAAATGAGGTGATTCGCGTTTGTATCATAGATATTGATTCCCCCAACAAGCGAGTTACTCTTTCAGCTAGGCCTTCCCGTGTAATGATCTCAGATCTACCAGTCAAGGATCCCGAAATCCAAGCCATTGTGAATGTCAAAGTCGGAGATATTAGACGCGGCTTTGTGAAGCAAGTCTCTCCCAAAGGGCTCTTCGTTACTATAGGTGGTAACGTCACAGCCTGGACCAAGATTTCTGATCTCTCGGATGGGTTCTTGAAGGAATGGGAAGGTTTATTCACGGTTGGTCAGCTCGTCAAGGGTAAAATCATGGCTGTTGATTCCACCTTGGGTCACGTCCAGATGAGCCTTAGAGAATCGGATATATCCGGAAAGGAAAAACCGAAGCCAGCAGACTACTCCTCACTAAAGGAAGGGCAAATCGTCAAGGGGAAAGTGAAGAATATCGCGGAATATGGTGTTTTTATCAGCGTGGATGGCTCTCAAAATATCAGTGGACTATGTCATAAGAGCCAAATCGCGGATAGTGCCATTGATGATATTAGCAAGCTCTATGCGACCGGAGATCCTGTTAAGGCAAAGATTATAAGTATTGATCTGGAAAAGAAAAGAATTTCTTTTGGGTTGAAGTCAAGCTACTTCAAGGATGAAGTTAGTGAGGATGAAAGCGAGGACGGTAGTGAAAGTGAAGGTGGTGCTGACCTCAGCGCTGTAAAGGTATGTTTGGGGTTATTTTGGATGTCAATGCCATTCTAACTGATTCCCCATAGGACTTCGAGAGTGATGCTGATGGAGAATCTGACGAGAGAGAGCAAGAGCAAGAGGAGCCTAGTGTCGAAATGAACGATGCACCTACTAGCGAAGGTCTCAGCACTGGGGGGTTCGACTGGTCCGCAAGTATCCTAGACAAACGCGGTCCTGACACCGATTCTGAGGGGGATAGCAACTCCGAAGAGGAAAAGCATAAAAAAAAGAAGCGCAAGAAGGCCCAAATCAAAGAAGATTTGACAGGAAATCTGGCGACAAGGGAACCACAATCCGTCGCTGACTTCGAACGGCTCCTCCTTGGAGACCCTAACGATTCCAAACTATGGATCATGTACATGTCATTCGAACTACAGCTTAGCGAAGTCGAGAAAGCTAGGGGGATTGCGGAGAGAGCGATCAAGACTATCGCCCTTCGGGAGGAAAGTGAAAAACAGAACGTCTGGATCGCTATGCTAAATATGGAATCCATGTATGGCACCGATGAGACTCTCGAAGAAGCCTTCAAGAGAGCTTGCCAGTATAACGAGGCGCAGGGCATGCACGAGAAACTAGCAAGTATCTATATTCAAACTAGCAAGACTGAGGTATGGTACCCCCCGATCCAAAGCCTCAGCCAGACACTTAACTCCATGACTCCAGAAAGCAGATGACCTTTTCAAAGTAATGATCAAAAAATTCAGCCAAGATCCTAAAATCTGGGTAAACTACGCCGACTTTCTCCTCAGCAGCAAGCAAAGCTGCGATGCTGCCCGTGCACTCCTTCAACGCGCGATGCAAGCACTCCCGCAAAGCCAGCACAAAGACCTCATATCTAAATTTGCCAAGTTAGAATTCCGCAGCGGTGATCCCGAGAGAGGACGAACACTGTTTGAGAACTTGCTCGCCACCTTTAAAAAGAAGAGCGATCTATACAACATGTTCTTGGATATGGAAATTAAGTACGGGAGTGAAGAGGAGGACGGGAAGGAAGGTGTCAGAGCATTGTTCAAGAGGGCTCTCGCTGAGAAGACTTCGACCCGTCAAGCCAAGGCTCTTTTCAAGAAGTGGTTGGAGTTCGAGAAGAGCAAGGGGGATAAAAAGAGCACTGAGACTGTGACGAGGAAGGCGAAGGAATACGTCGAGGCGAAGGAGGAGTGAGTGGAGCACAATACCCGGATGTTGTAACTTTATGTAAATCATGTTTGTGCATATTGTGGCCCGCGTAATAAAAGTCAAAATTTCCTTTCTTGCGGCGATATGATTGTTTGGGGGTTGGTAGCGAGTGATCTTTCGTTGTTCGAGATATAATAACTAGGGCAGCATGTACCGTACAGTAAAGTACTATATTATCTATCATATCCAACTCCAACATGGCAACACCTTACGCTTCGAAAAACATCCAATACATTCAAAAAAATTTCAAACGTGAAAACACGGTATCTATCATAAAAACAGAAAAAACAAAACAAAAATGTAAAAAAATGTACCACCCCCCACCAATCAACTCCCCCAACCGAAAAAAAACCAGGGAAATCGAAGCAGGCGGGAGAAGGGTCAATCAAAGGAGCCGGGAACGGAACGAAACCCATGGAGGAAAATAGACAACGCTCAGCAAGCCGCCGTAGCGGAGCTCCTAAGGTTAATAAAATCAATTATAACCTCTACTGATGATGTTGGGGGAAAGAGGAGTGTGAGGGACGTTGGCCTTTTATAGTGTTTGGGGAGGGAAAAAAAATTCGCCGAACAAAGGGCTTGGCAGTGGAGGGTTGTGCCCTATTGTTGAGAATTACGGCAGGGATAACTTAGAGTAGGTGAGATTAGAGGGGCAGGGCATAAGTTAAGTTATGTAAATTCATGCCCAAGGGGCTGGTTTTGGTCCGATGAAGCTCTGCGGTTCCAAGATTGGCTGCATACCCTATCATACGAAATCAACTTTTGTCTCTTTAATACTGTACGGTATCGTGCTTCTCCAGTCCTCCTGAAACGCGAAAAGCGCTCTTCCGCCTTCTTTCTTACGACCCTTTATTCTTCCATACAAAACCATTGTCCCTCCCCAACCAAACAACATCTTCACCAAAGAACTGCATACAATCAATCCTCCAGGCATCCCCGACATTCATCTCCCCCCAAACCCCCGAATACCGTGTAGAGTACAATGGACATCCTAAAAGAAGCCATATCAATGCGGAGAGCGGGAGTGCTAATCCGGATGCCATTCACGCAGATGCCGTTATGAAGAGAGCAATAGCTGGGCTAGCAGCGAGATCGCCCCTGCTCCACGCCCCAATGCGAACAATGGAGATAAAGAGGGCGGGGTTATTTCAATTCGCGTGCTTCTGTGGTTCTATTCTCGGGGGCTGACTGGGAATTTCTTCTGGTTCCCGATTAATCAGCAAGTGTACCGTTATAGCTTTCATAGTACCTTCACCTAAGTATTTTTGTAATCTATCAGTAATTTTCAGTACAGCTTTGCCTTTGAAGCTTGCTGCAGCTACGTACTAAGTCACATTAGATAGAATGTAGGTTCGATAATACTAGATACAAGTGAAATCCACTCAAGAATGCAGGTTCATTTGAAACATTACAACCCCAACTAGTAGCTAAAATAAAAATAAAAATAAAAAAGTACAAGCCTCATAGCTAACAATCATTTTACGAAAGCCATCAAACTTTCCAATTCCCCCGTTACATGCTTCATTTCGCGGTGTCTTTGGATATAATGCCAGTCTCTTGCGCCGATGAAACAGAAACCGGCTCTGCATCGCTCTCCTTTACTAAGCCATCCCGCTCGTCATCACTGTCACCGAGTGAGAAAGGATCCCTATCCATTGGCGTTGGCTCCACACTCTTCAAGGGCTCCCATTTACTGGGCGATGGAGATGTTTGTCGAGCTGGCGCACCAGCTGAAGTAGAGCGAGGGGGCTGTGGCGGACGATACATATCGTCATCGGAAATAGTAACTGGGCGCTCATCAAATGATACCTTGCGACCAGTGGGCTTGTTTGAAGATTGAAACAATCCAGGATTGGCCCTAGGACGACGAGGTTGCGGAGCTATATATCATTTTAGCAATGGAACATAAAGCCACATCATCCCTTAAATCGCTAAGGAATATCTCATACTTTGAACAGAACTATCCCTAAGCTCAAGATGCGTAAAATCATCGCTTAGAACCCGGGGGTCAGCGTCGTATCCCCCGTCTCTCGAGCTCCTTCCGGGATTTTCGAATCCAGTAGCAGTTCGACTACCACTCCTAGTATACTGGCTACTAGGCCGTGCGGAGCTCGGAGGAGATGTCTCGGGAGAGTCACCATCCAGCCTCTTTTTGAAATCAGAGATCCAAGAATTGACTTTGCTTTGGGTTTCAAGAAAACCTTTGCGGAGGTTTTCCTTAATAACCGGAAGATCGTCTAAATCTATCAGCAGGAGAAAGCCATACATCAAGAACCCGGCAGTACGAACCATCAAGGAACGAATGCTCCTTGTCTGAATCATAGTCAGAATCTGGATCATGCAATCTTCCTCTTCTTCGACTTGTCTCATATTCTGGATCTAGGGCTGTACTCGCGCCCGGGCGAGGCCTGCCAGTTCCAGCTCTCCTAGGTGCACTGAATTGGTCTGCTAATTGTCTAGCATAAATTTCGTCTGCTTCAAGTTGAGTTTGTGGGGTAGATGTTGCATATGGCGACGGTAGGGAGCCACCAGGGCCCTGGCGACGCTCGGGGCGATCCGCATACGGCTAGGACAAGTTAGAATCTCTATAGAGTCGCAACGAAAGTAACCAAACCTGTCTCACTTGGGCGTGTTGTGGAGGGCGAGGAGGCTGTGGAGGAGGAGTCTCTTCTACGAAAGTGGGGTCACTCATAGCTATTGAAGGTTTAGTATAAATGGCGTGTGGTTGATTTTAAGGATTCAACTCACTCAGCAGGGCGGTAAATGCCGGTTCAACCTGGCCACCTGAGGCGACAAGAACCGCTTTGACAACGGTAGCATCAATAGAGGGGAAAGCCTCTTGAAGAGTAGCTTGAGCCTGCTGCTGAGGAGACATTGGACGCGGCGGTTTAGGCGGTGGATTTTCAATACTAGATTCGAGAGCCGAGGAGGTGTTGACTTCTGACGCCGGGTTTGCAGAAGAAGGAATATTAGCTGGTGTTGGCTTAGCAGCTGCGATATCCCCGGCGTCCTTGGGCACTGAAACAGGAGTATCCCCGGTCTACGGAGTATTAGTGGGGGCTTGCTTAGTTGGGGTTAACGAGTAAGGTAGCAAGCAAGTGACACTCACAAGCTCTGCCGCTGGAACCTTTTCCGGCTGTTCTGAACTCATCGCGAAGTTTCGACCGATAATTCGGATTAAAAGTTTGTCAGGATAAAACAGGAATGCTGTCAAAGCTTCTTCGGGGAGAGAGAGGGGAGAGTGTGATGAGTTGGGAAAAATTGTGAAGATGCAGCGAGACAAGGAAAGTCCGGTCGTAGAATGAGGGAATGAGATGCATGGGGCTTACGTTGCCCCGCCAACATCTCCAGCCACACCCCACTAAATGCCACAGCACGTGTTTCAATGTATTTTTTTGCCACTCCGATCTGCTTCCTGAACTTCTCCCCTGTGTCCAACTCCTCGAATTCTCCAGCAATGCCACCGAGGATATCTTTGACACCTTACTTGCGGCAGCTATGGAGAAGCCCATGCCCCCTCCGGCCGACCCAACCACTAGAGCCCGCGAACCGCTGCCGGCCATTTACCACCACCGTCCCAAATGCCTTCGGCAATCGTCCAAAAAGAATATCCTCCTCGGGTTCCCCCGAACTTCTTGAAGGCTCCAAGGCAGCCGCTCTTGAGCGCAAGCGACTAGCCACTCGGACTGGAGTCCTAGCCGTTAAAAAGGGAATGACAGCCATCTACAAGCCAAGCGGTAGGCGAATCGCCTGCACCGTCCTGCAACTCGAGCGAGTTCAAGTCACGGCAGTTAAAACTCGTCAGAAGCATGGGTATTGGGCGGTACAAGTCGGTTCCGGCTGGAGAAACTCTAATAATGTGACTAGGCCAATGTTGGGCCATTTCGCTACGGCCGGTGTCGCGCCCAAAGAACACCTACGAGAATTCCGAGTTAAGGATGAAACAGGATTGATGGAGCCGGGGACTGCTCTTTCTGCCGACTTCTTCGTTGAGGGTCAATATGTTGATGTTAGAGCCAATTGCAAAGGTCGTGGATTCGCGGGAGTATGCCTTACCAAATGCCGAAATTTGATAAAAATCTTGGTTAATTTGTCTATAGGGTATGAAACGTCACGGCTTCAGTGGCCAACCTGCTTCTCATGGTAACTCCTTGAGCCATAGAGCCATGGGTTCGGCTGGCCAATCTCAAGGTGGTGGTTCCCGTGTCTTGCCTGGGAAGCGAATGCCTGGAAGAATGGGCGGCCATCGAGTCACAAGACCGCATGCTCAAATCATGGAGATAAACAAGGAATTGGGAACTATCCTTCTCTTTGGTGGGCAAACACCCGGAATAACTTCCCTTGTGAACGCTTATTGATCCCTATAGGTCCTGTCCCTGGTCCAAAAGGTTGTATCGTCGCCATCCAGGATACTATTCTCGGGCCTCCGCCAATTATTCCTGAGGCGACTGCAACCCCCAGCGAATCTGCTATAGCAGCAGCGTAACTACTAGGCTTAACTATATATGAAGGAAACTCTCAATAAAAAGCTGCCCAGTCGGTATTTGCGTCATCTGCTGTCGCTCGTTCACAGCTACCTGCCCCCACTCCAGACACCCGACTTAAAGCCAGATGCAATGTCCTGAACGAGATTATCATAAGTCATGAATATGGGGTCGTATCGCTCTTCTGTTATACACTTATTAATTTGAGGTTGTCTGAAGGGCTTCAACCTTGTATAATACTTAACCCCCCCCAAAAAAAAATCCTAGGTTCCTCCCAGCCAAACCTACTTTCTAGTATCCCGGCTATGACTGCTCTTTTTTTGCACGCCAAAAGGATCCGCCACTAGCTACCAGTGATCAATGTCAATGACACAATTTATCTTCTCCCGAGGTTGTATCATACCTACGAGTACTCCTATCCCCTGGATGGTCGTGACAGCCTTGTAAAAATTCTCTCATGCATTAGCGCCCAGAGCTAAGGATAATATGGCTAGCATGCACGTGATTAAAACATTTCAATATTTGCCACGATAGAGTACAGTAGTCGAGCTATCATACATCTTGATTTACCTCCTGCCCTGAGTCCCATTTACCATTTCATGCCAATGAATAAAACAAGAACTCCTAACTCCAGGGCCACATAATGCAATCGGTGGCGAACATACCTCACACTGATACAAAGTCAATTTTGGTCTTTGACGCCCTCCTCTTCGCCCTGTCCAGAAAGCATATCGGCATACCGCACACTCCCGCCACTTCCAACCAGGAATCTCAATAAGGGTATGGCTCTTGGATTGTGAATGGGTTGTAGTAGCAGTAGTAGTAGTAGTAGCAGTTGAACAACTAGTATTACAATAGCTAGTAGTTTCTACCGCAGTCCAAGGTTGGCGGATATTACTATGCCTAGTGAAGAAAATTCGGGATGACTTGGGCCTGTAATATCGTATAGCTCTATATCTTGGCTGTGTATGGCGAGGAGGAATTTGGTTACCGCTAGTACCACCACGACTGGTGTTACCATTTGAAGAATTGCCCTTGGAATCCGATATAGAAGAGAGTTGCCGGGATAGGGTATGTCGAAAGAGCTCTGCTGAATAGGCTATGGGGAGGGGATGAGAGAGAAGCTGGGATTTTGATATCGTAGAAGAATCAAGGAGATGATTTAGTTTCTAGTTTCGGGTGATCATAAATAGGAGATAGGCATTTGTGATAGAGATATCAATAAAGAAGTATAGAAATGCTAGCCAATTCCGTCTAGCTCTCTGGTGGGTTGAATAACTTGCATGACATTGGTCTGCAAGATCTACTCCGTTCATATGGTGGTTATAGTCGTCTATAAAGGTCGGAATATAGCAGGGCATTCGCTCCTTTTCACCAAAGGCTTTTCGTACCAAGGTTGTATTAGAGCTTGTAGTGCGAGGCTTGCGGCGTGTAGTAAGAGTAACCTCATCCCATGGATGCACAGTAGCAAGCATGCGTACTAAATTGTTATCCATCCACCTGAAGCACAAAACACCTTCGTGCGAAGCCGTCGTACCAACAATACAACCATCCATGGTATTCCACTCAAACAAATCATCACTTGACTTTAGAAATGGAGGATATTTTGGTCCATTGACTCGGGTAGTACCACAAGCTCCAATGCCTTTCTCTCATAGCTTTTCAAATAGGGGAATAGTCACAAATCCGTTATCCATATAAACAATATATGGAGAAGCAGCAAAAGGGCTAGAATGATCGCTTTTAAGGCTTCTGCATAACTCCATAACTGCTGAACTTGCTGGAGATAAATCAGGATCTTGTACAAGTTCTGGAAATGACTTGATACGTGAAAAAAGCATCCAGTCAATAGTATATCTACATTACTCCTTATATTAGTATGTGAGTTAACAAGATATCAATAATTTTTACCCTATATACTTGTAACTTACTCATCATAACACAGAGCTATAACCTTATATCCAACGGGAATAGGTTTACTGGGCATCCGTACAGTATGCTTACTGCATCCACTAAACCGTACCATCATCTCGTCGATGGCCACATGTGTTCCAGGTTGGAAGTACAGCTGACTCGGAGCTCTTAAATGGCTGTGTAATAGCTCAAGTGTCTTCTACCATGGGTACTCTTGGCTATGATCTTTGGAGCTTGAAAGAGCTGAGGGTATTGAGAGATGGATATAGCATTTAATTTGACTATAACTGTCACGAACATGGCTTGGCATGGAAAAGGTTTTCACGTGACACATGGTTATGAGTCACAGGCATGTTATTGTTTTGCGTATATGACTCATTCAGGTCATATGATTTGTTATGTGTGGGATTTGTGATGCTTTTGCATATGGCTCAAGTATGAGTCGTGGGACGTACGCCTAGCGAGTATGCCTTGCGAGTGTGCCTTGCGGGTAAGCCTTGTGCATATGATTTATATTTTGCACAAGATCTTATTATGAGGTCATAGGTTTCGTGCATATGACTCAGTCGAGTCATATGACTTGTTTGTTGCATTATGATTGGTTTATGAGTTTGTAAACATGACCTCGCTATGAGGTCATGAGTTTTGAGCATGTGATCAATTTGGTTACATGACTAGTTTGTTATGATTTGGTTTCGCACATGTGACCAATTTAGGTCATATGACTACGGGCGAGAAGATACTATATAAGGAGGCCGATGTGGCCGAGGAAGATATGTTCTTCACGCTTTGTTCTAAGTACTTTTCCTACTTATTACTTTAACAAATATAAAATACCTTTACGATCTTCATCTTTATTGCAATGTTATTATTACGCCGAGGAGGGCTCTTTACAAAGGAGAGTTAGAGAAAGCGTACAATAGGCGATTCTGATAGAAGACAAAGGTCTTGTACTATCGGTAACGTAGGCAGAGGCCTAGCGCTATCGTAAGACGAAGGAAGAAGAAGTAAGAGAAGAGAAGTATCGTTCCCTATCGCCAAGAACTAACCATCTGAGGAGGGATCATTACATTACAAAGCGTTACCTAGTGCGACGCCAAACGATACAAGATGGCATCCTTCAATCCAGATAGAGAAGGAGATATCGATATCGACGATCAGAACCTTAACCTAGGAGGGTTCAGCGACGCCCTAGATCACGTCTCAGCAGAACTCTCGAGAGCAGCAAGCCCAGTAACTCCAGAGAAAGGATCACCAGTTGATAACTCTCCTGCAGGAACTCCACAACCCGAGAGAATGTCGGGATCAGCAGTACCTGGGCCACCGGCCCCAGCCGCTCCGGCACCAGGAACTAGCATACTTGGAATAACTGAAAATCAGTTTCAGGCATTTCTCGCAGTAACACGAAATACAGGACAAGGAAACGTCCAACGACCAAAAGCAAAGGAACCTGACACATACGAAGGGGCTGAAGACAAACTACAAATATTCTTAGCACAGTGTGAAGAATATTTTACCGTCAAGGGATATGGAGATCACCATGACGAAATCAAAATTCCATACATGGAATCTCTACTCAGAGGACTCGCGGGACAATGGATCATGCCTTTCCAAGATGGAAGAAAGCAAAGGGAATGGATCACATACGAAGAGTTCAAGGTGATACTCTTCGAACAATTCAGAGATCCTAACGCCAAAGAAACAGCAAGATGAAAGCTGGAAAAACTCCAACAAGGAAAACAAACATTCTCGGCATACTGGAACAAATGCTGACTATTGGAATAGAAGGTCGAGTTTGATGATGCTACTCTCTATATCATCCTCCTAAGAAACTGCAGCGAGAGACTCCGAGAGGCCTGGGGGATCTCCGACCTACGCTATACAACAGCAGAGTAATTTGCAAGATGGGCGATCGATAAGGAAAGTAAACTAAATATGATTCGAAGCAACTCAGAAAACACTATAGCATACAAGGTGGTCCAATCATCCAGAAATGTAGACGGAACCTTCAAACCACAAGCAGCTTGAGGAGAAAGTCGAGCATTACCACCAGGCGAGCCAATAGAGTTAGACAAATCAAGAGCAGGACCTGCTCTGAACCTGTCTAAGGAAGAATACGCCAGAAGAATGAATGGGAAACTCTGCCTAAGGTGCGGAAAAGCAGGACATAGGATACGAGAATGTAGAAGCCGACCTGACAGTGGATACCAAGGAACCAGAGCTGCAGGAAATAATAGTTTTCAAAATCAGAAAAGGAGCAACATTCGCGAAATGATCGCAGAAGATTCACTGGCGGAAAACGTTGAGGGTCCCCAGTAAACGGTGGTCAGGGAGATCCAAGATGTGGACCTGGAAAGCCCATCAAGGTAGCAAACTACTACTCGGCACTACGCACACAAAGAGGAGGAGAAGACGGAGATCATGTGATGATCAAAACGAAGATATACAATGAAGAGAACAAAGAAACAACAATATATGCAATGCTTGACTCTGGGGCTACCAAAGACTTGATTGACAAAGAAATCAGCGACAAATACGGCCTCTACACCAAACAAGCAAAGAAAGCGAGACAAGTTTACATAGCAGATGGAAAACCAAGCGCTATGGGTCCAATAACCCATACAGCGACAGTACCTATGGACATTGACAGCCTTAGGGAAACGGCAACCTTTCAGGTAGCAGATCTTAAAAACCATTAGATAGTCCTAGGGATGCCATGGTTACGAAAGTATAACCCGACAATTGACTGGAACGAGAACAAGATAACCTTTACAAGCGAACTATGTGTGACAAGATGTCTCAACAGTTCACCTGTGGTTTACTCGACACCGATACGAGAAGCCGAAGAAGAAACTTTGCATGCAAAGTTCGCCAAGATGCGGCAAGATAAAAGAATCCGGATACAAAGACTGGACTAAGAGGCAAGAGTGCCTGCCAAGGGTTCCAAAGGGGCGGCAGGACACGACCTGTATGCCAACGAAGGAATCAAGATACCTGCCAATGGGCAGGCAACGATAGCAACAGGAATAGCCATCGGACTACCAGAAGGCACCTATGGACGAATTGCACCCTACAGTGGTCTAGCAGTCAAACATCGACTCATGACTATGGCTGGGGTAATCGACATCGACTATACAGGTGAAATCAAAGTGGTCTTGGCCAACCTGGCTCAAGAGAACTACCAAGTCCAAAAAGGCGATCGAATCGCACAGTTGATAATCGAAAAAATCAATAAAGAGGATCTGCACGAGGTAGATCAATTGGAAGAAACCACAAGAGGAGACAAGGGATTTGGAAGCACAGACCAAAACCAGCCCGATACAACAAAAAGAATCAATATCAAAGAAATCACAGCACAAGCCTTTGGAAGATACTATCGAAGGGGAGATACAACAGGAATTCTCAAATCAACATACGAAGACGAAAAAGCAGTTTTAGTGAAAATCAACATCAGCACAGATCTAGCAATCCAGGATAAGAAATACCAAAGCAAAAAAGGATGGAAAGAAGTGGTTCCAAAAGAATATCATCAATTCACAAACTTATTCCAAGAAGAGGAAGCTACGGAGCTACTACCACGAAGACCCGGAATCGATCACGAAATTCAGCTAGACAAAGACGAGAAAACGGGAAAAACAAAAGAGATTCCATACAAGAAGTTATACCCACTAGGAGAAGCAGAGCTCGAAGAACTTAGGAAGTACATCGAGCAAAATTTAAAGCTAGGATCGATCAGGGACTCTTTCGTGTCAGGAGGATCCCTAATACTATTCGTCAAAAAGATAGACGGAAAAATGAGACTCTGCATGGACTACAGAGCTCTCAATTCGGTTACCAAAAAAGACCGAGATCTACTACCCTTGATTGGAGAAGCACTGAATAGACTGCAGTCAGCAAAATACTTCACCAAACTCGACATCAAGGACGCATACCACAATATACGTATCAAGGCAGGAGACGAATGGAAGACTCCATTCGCCTCAAGATACGGAATATTCGAATACTTGGTTATGCCCTTCGGGCTAACCAATGCACCGGCTTCATTCCAGAGATGTATCAACAAGGTACTTAATAAGTACCTCGACATATGTTGCATCGTATACTTGGACGATGTACTCATATACTCGGAAAACATACGACAACACCAAAAGGATATCAACAATATCATGGCCGTAATACAAGGATCAGGAATGAAGATCAAACCAACAAAATGCGAATTCCGTAAGGAAGAAACGGAATACCTCAGATTTATCATCAATCGAAGTGGAGTCAAGGTCGACCCTGTTAAAACAGGAGCCATATGGGATTGGGCCAAACCAAACAACAAAACAGATGTTTAATGCTTTATGGGATTTTGCAACTTTTATCGAAGGTTCATTGAGGGATTTAGCAGGCTTGCAAAACCACTCTATAACCTAACAAAGAAAGACAAGAAATGGAAATGTGGAGAAACGGAATAAAAAACATATGATGCAATACGAACGCACCTAACATCAGCACCCATACTGGTTCATTTCGACCCAAACCGAAGGACAATGATTGAAATGGACGCCTCAAAATATGGTTGCTCAGGCATACTATCGCAACAATGCGACGATGGAAAGTGGAGGCCAGTGTCTTACCGATCCAAGACAATGACCCCCGCAGAGTGCAACTACGATGTTGCAAACAAAGAACTATTAGCGATAGTTCAAGCATTAAAAGAATGAAGGAGATCCGTTTTGAACAATGACTATCCAGTATGAGTTCTAACTGACCACAAGAACTTGGTCCCATTCATGACTACGAAAGAACTGAACGACCATCAGATAAGATGGATAGAACACCTAAGCAAATACAACTTCAAAATCGAATACCGACCAGGCAAAGAGAGTGGGAAGCCAGATGCTCTCACAAGGATTGCAAGTGACAAACCACAAACAAAAGAAGACGAAAGAATTAAACAAAAAACACGAACACTATTACCAGAAACCTACTTTGAGGCAACGGAGGTTATCCAATTCACATCAACGAAGGAAAGGGAAATTGAGAATGCAAACGAGAAAGACAAAACAATTTAGGCAACAAGAAAAGCATTGGAAAAAGGGAAAAAGGAAATGAAAAGAATTGCTCTGGGTTTATGCCAATGGAAGGATGGAAATATGTGGTACGATGGGAAACAATGGATCCCGGAAGAAGAGGAGATAAGGACAGACATCATACGACAACACCACGATATCAGAACAGCAGGACACGGGGGAACGGCTAAAACCATGGAATTCATCACGAGATCATTCTATTGACCAGGACTGCGCGAAGATGTCAAACGATATGTCAAAAACTGCGACATATGCCAAAGGACGAAAAGGGGTAAACACGCACCATATGGATTACTGAAATTAAACGAAGTTCCCGAACAACCATGGGAAACAATTACTATGGATTTCATCACGGACCTACCGGCATTAGAAAATTGCGATAGCATCCTGGTCGTAGTAGATCATCTGACCAAAATGAGTCATTTTATTCCGGTCAGAAAAGATATCAACACAAGGAATTTTATACAAACATTCTTCCGAGAGGTCTTCAGACTTCACGGCCTCCCAAAAAATATCATTACCGATTGAGGAACACTATTCACATCGGGACTATAGAAGAAAGTAACAGGAGAAATGGGGATACAAAACAGGATAAGCACAGTATTCTACCTACAAATAGATAGACAAACAGAACGGGTAAATGCGATACTCGAACAATATTTAAGCGCCTACGTCAATTATCAACAAGATGATTGGTACAAGCTGTTATCTATGGCCGAATTCGCATACAACAATGGAAAGCAAGAAACAATAGGCACAATACCTTTCTTCGCGAATTACGGACAACATCCACAAAGTCAGACCACATATCATACGATTAATAGTGTGATACCGGACAAAACCGATATGGGAAAACTACACAAAATATTACAATACGAAATGAGTCAAGAACAACAATGACAAAAAGAACAATACAATAAGTACCGAAGACCAGATCCGAACATACAACTGGGAGATATGGTATGGCTAATACCACGCAATATCCATACGACATAACCATCAAAGAAATTGGACTACAAGAAAATCGGACCATTCAGGATATTGGAAAGAGTGGGCAGCCGAGCTTATAAACTCGACCTTCCCCCCTCGATGCGAATACACAATACATTCCACATCTCACTCCTCAAATTACACAACAACAACAAGTTTCCCTCACAAACACTTATTCCTCCCCCTCCGATCGAACTAGACAGAGAACCAGAATAAGAGCTCAACGAAATACTCGATTCCCGCTTCTTCCACGGTCATCTCCAATACCGAGCCAAGTGGACAGGATATTCACCCGAATACGATAAAACTTGGTACTTCACTCACAACTTTGAACACACACAAGATGCTATCTCAACCTTCCACCAGTGATACCCAGGCAAGCCCGGCCCAGGTGACGATCACATTCAACCAAGACAAAGGCGAGGGAAAGGCTCCCGCGCCATTGGCACCACATGAGGGCTGGGGCAATAGCCTCTGCCAAACCATACCCACCAGCCCCGAATACTCATTCGTGGGGCCGACTGACAAAGAACTCAAGGAAAGGGAAAAGCAGGCACAGCATAACGCCATGTCGTGGACGGTATGCTATGATGACAGTTGCCAAACACATTTTGGTGACAAAGAAGGCTCGGGATGGTTCCCGAGGGAATGTCGAAAGTGTGGCCCACTCCCGGACCACGTACTGAAGTATTGGCAACAATGCTTCTGAAATGGGTGCAGGATGCACTGGGCACAAAAAATATCTGCGGGATTCTATCCGCAGAAGGATGGAAGCAGGAAAGAGTTAGAAGGAGAAGACGCCAGAAAGGCATGGGCTGCAAGGACACGGTTCAGGGAGGGAGGGGCCCAAAACTCCTGAGCAGACACGGAACCGGACGTCAGGAGCCTACACAGGCAGATACAGGAACTCCAAGAACAACTTAGCCAAGCCGAGGCCACAATTTCAGCAAACGACAAAACGATCACGGAGCTAAGACAGCTGAACGATAATTAGCGGCACACAATCGAGATGGCGAATCTGACCTTAGAATAGGTAAGGGTCAGATAGAGGACGGCAGATGAAAAGTTCCACAAGCTGAGAAGGACCATGCGCTCGGCAGGATGGGAACTACTGAAACAGGGAGAGAAAGCCTGATGGGACTCAGGCTTAGGAGGAGGGGAGCTAATGTCACGAACATGGCTTGGCATGGAAAAGGTTTTCACGTGACACATGGTTATGAGTCACAGGTATGTTATTGTTTTGCGCATATGACTCATTTGAGTCATATGATTTGTTATGTGTGGGATTTGTGATGCTTTCGCACACAGCTCAAGTATGAGTCATGGGATGTGCGCCTGGCAAGTATGCCTTGCGAGTGTGCCTTGCGGGTAAGCCTTGCGCATATGATTTATGTTTCGCACAAGACCTCGTTATAAGATCATGGGTTTCGCGCATATGACTCTGTCGAGTCATATAACTTGTTTGTTGCATTATGATTGGTTTATGAGTTTGTAAACATGACCTCGCTATGAGGTCATGAGTTTTGAGTATGTGATCACTTTGGTCACATGACTAGTTTGTTATGATTTGGTTTCGCACATGTGACCACTTTAGGTCACATGACTACAGGCGGGAAGAATACTATATAAGGAGGCCGATGCGGCCGAGGATGATAGGTTCTTCACACTTTGTTCTAAGTACTTTTCCTACTTATTACTTTAATGAATATCAAACACCTTTACGATCTTTATCTTTATTGCAATATTATTATTACACCGAGGAGGGCTCTTTATGAAGGAGAGTTAGAGAAAGCTTACGATAGGCGTTTCCAATTGAAGACAAAGGTCTTGTACTATCGGTAACGTAGGCAGAGGCCTAGCGCTATCGTAAGACGAAGGAAGAAGAAGTAAGAGAAGAGAAGTATCGTTCCCTGTCGCCAAGAACTAACCATCCGAGGAGGGATCGTTATAATAACGACGAAAGCTCAGCGGGTAATCCCCTCCTGAAAATCCACGCTTCCAATATTGACTCCTATTGGATAACCAAACCACTCCCATCATAATTGTGATACCAAGGAACTTCTGTAACTCGATTGCTGTAGTGGGGTGTGACCATCCTGCACCTCGTTTACCTTGCCACTTGAGGTTCGCATATGCATTTGTAGCATCGGCAATTTGAGAGAGAATATGATCGGTCCAAAATAGAGAAAAAAAGGAAACTGGAGTTAGAATAGCATCCTCTGGAACCAGGGATCTCGGCTCATGTTCTATGAATGGTAATGGATTGAAGGCTTGAGGCGGTGTAATAAACACACAAGTTCCCATGCCACTTGACTCGGCTGCCGGTCGCTCGTGGTCGAGTTTATTTCGTTTAGCTGCTCCTTGTTGCCCAGAGCTCTTCCGAGTATGCTTGACTGACATCGTGATTTATTAGAATTATTTGAACTTGGGAGTGTAGCGATCTATGGTATTTGATGTTCAACGTCATATGTTTACTAGCTATATTAGGTTTGGTTCCGGACACTAATGCATGAGAGAATTTTTACAAGGCTGTTACGACCATCCAGGGGATAATCCATCCAACGTTTAATGATGCAACACCGCTATCCTTAAGCCCCAGGCGATCCTCTTGTCGGTAAACTATGATAAGCACCCGCTCCCACGGTAATATCACGTGAAATATCATATCTATTTAGCACAGCGGTGGAGATGCCAAGAACCTGTTAACCCCTGCGTAATCATTAAGAGCTCGGAAGCCCAATTCCCACCCACAATGGGTTGTTACTGAACAATCCATTCTGTGGCGCCGGGGAAACAGCAGCCCCTTTCCTATGGGGACTGGGAGATTAAAAGCCTCAGCCTTCCTCAGCAGGGTAATAATAGGGCAAAATCGGCCCTGCGCGAGGTTGTAGAATCCGACTCTAGACTATAAACCTAGGGGTGAGATCTCAGATCCGCGATTGACGGGGTATGATACAGAAAAAAGGGGGTGTTTTCTCTAATACGAAATGTGTGAATCAGTCCTTTTACCAAAAACAACCCTATCACACCACTAATGGCCTTTAAATTGATTATATTCTCTCCCAAAAAAAAGAAACGAATAGCTACCATTAATAAAAGATATAAGGATCCAATCAATACTCTAATACCCACAACTAAGCCCAAGTTTCTGCCAGAAGTTTCCTGGAAACTTCACGAGGAGCAGTACCGCAGAGTTGGAGCCACGCGTGGCTTGGAGGAGGGGAATGGTTAGGACACAACCCTTTCCGACCGTTAGACTACCTTTTAGACCCCTTTCACACGGTATCTTGCAATTCGTAAAAATTCCCGGTATGATAATAATATTATGGTAATTTTACTCTGGGCACTAACCAAAACCCAACTACTATAGTACCCGTATATCATAGCCCACCAAAACGTCCATCACAATAAATCACTCGTGTCACTGGTCCCGGCCAAGCCGGGCACACTCCCTCAATCGAGGTTGTGGTAAACAAAAAATAACTTGATATCATACTATATCTGCATCACCCCCCCCCGTTACACACCTGCTGGTTACAGTGCATGTATGGCGGTCTCGGGTTGCCCAACTAGAAGACCCCAAAATACCCCCCGCCGTAAAAACCCGGAAAACAGAAACCAAATCGTATTTTCAGTGCTGACTTTGGCAATCTTGATCACCCCTCTGACCACTAGGGGATCTTGGTGTTGGCAAACAGCAACCGGCATTTAAAAATTGCTTTCTTGAAATTATATCCCCCCCGATTCAGCCTTCCATCTCGGAGCATATCTGATACTCGAGCACTATTGAAGGTAAATGACTAGGAGGGAACATGGGCTAAGATCCCATATCCACGCGCTTTGGTCTCTCTTCGGGATTACGGTATCATACGGGTAGGCTATGGTGCAGAAACCAACCAATAAGAGAAAATCCCTGGCTGAGCGTAGTGCCCGGCGTCGTCTCGAGGATGGCTCGGGCACATTCTCTCCTACGCTGATCGCCAATATAGTTGTTCCCTTCAGTGGATTTCCCAGTGCAACACAAATTCCGCACAAAGATCGGTGATATTTCCAATGTATCGTGTTTTGTATGCTTTATCTCTTCGACGATATCTCTCCGAACAGCCATTCTTTCCCCCCCGAAACGGGGAAATACGGAAAACCCAATGCCCCGGCTAGAGTGGGAGACTATGGTAGAACGTTGTGTGTGTGTGTGGCGGTGTGTGAGCGGGTGGTGCTCTGGATGGGGATTGCTATAAAACCGATATCATACCGAGGACTAAATAAAGGGATCGCAAAACGGAAAACTTTACTCCCCTTCTGCGTTCTTAGCAATATGACATGAGATCCTGTTTGCCGGATGGGATAACTCGGACAACACTTACTCCCTCCGGGAAAGTATGATGCCAACTACCGTACACTTACTCGAGTACGCTCAGGGCGCAGGCTTCCAGTGGCCCCTCCCCTTCCACCAGTGCGCACTATATCATACCCCTATAGACAAACCTGGGTAGTGGTCTCTTCGTACTTAGTACTTCCAGTACGGTCTAGTTCGCATCTAGGAAAATCAGCGGGGGTATGATACATTTATTTAACGCGAATGAACTACTCAAAAGTTTATGGCAAATCCCCTACCAACCCTCCCTCTTTTGCGCATCAATAAGCTCTCCTTTTGCCCACACCCAGCAGATGTCCGTGCGCTCTACAAAGACTGCATCTCGGGGTACACTTCTCACGATATCTCTCCGAGTGATTAAGCATGGATTGATGGAAGACAGGAAAAACGGTTTATAAACCCATAATTTAATGATATCATATTCCACCTTTATCACGCTCGCTTACATCGAGCGCCCCACTCAGCCATAGACAAAAAAAAGAGCTGCGAACAAAACATGTTGCTAACTTTGCTAACACTTACGCCCTTAGAGGGCCTAAAGACAGAGTGGAAATTGAGCAGACAGCGAAACAGCATTGAAAACTAGATATAGGAATGGCGAGAAATTGCACTGTCTAATTGTACTCACTCCCACCACCACCCCTCAGCCCAATTACTGGTACTACTAGCAGGATGAAAGACAACTCGGCCAGGATCAGACAGTGGAAGATCGTTTCCCCCCCCCGTGAGTCACAGCTCAACATCATGATCATCCATTTCACTTGGCTTTATTAACCCACCAACCTTTGCTGCTTTCTCTCTTTCGGCCTTCCTAGCTTCCTCAGCTGCGATTTCCCGGTCTTCAGCGAAGAGGTAGGTATTATCACTCGTAGAAAACTCCTTCAGCTGAATCAAGAAATCACGAAGATTAAGTTTGAACTTAGGGAGGTCATTGTTCAAAGCGAACAAGCCATCCACAAATGTCTTGATTTGGACCCTAAATTTTTTTGCTGTGTCAGAAAATTATCAGAGTTGAAGATAAATGCTATAGGACTTACGGCTGAAGATGAGAAAAGGCCGTGCGAAGAAGTCCAGCAACATATTCTCTAAGGAATTCCGAGTTCGACGTGCCAGCCGGGGCTTGGCCAGGTGTGTAAAGAGGGGCGTGAACTTTGCCGGAGTCCACAAAGTAGAACATCCTAGACAAAAGCAACGCCTGAAGCTTGAATCCTAATGGAGAATTAGTTTCTACTTCCAATCCAAAAATAGTGGCGAACGGTATGCAAACCGGCTTTATGGTCAGTATCTGTGAGAACAAAGAAAATGTCTTGTAGTATGGGAATGAAGAACTGCTGGAAAAATGCGCTGGAGGTCTCTGGATTTGTATCGGCGATGTTGTTGATCAATTCGATGCACATATTTAAGCCGGCAGCCTCGACCTCGCGGTTATCGTGCTTACTAGCCCAAAGACACGCGTCAATGACAAACTTGAATTGGCGATTATCAAGTTTGAGCAAGGCTACAAGTTCAATTAGCTAAGGTATCTCAGCGATAATTCATCCAGTATAAACTCACCATTAAAGCAGTTCAGATTGATTGCGCGAAGCAATTTAAAAAACTCCACTCTATGCTCCGGATATTCCGAAAAGTCCTTGTTGATCATTCCCAAGGTACATTCGAAAACATTCTCCATGATGATTGGGATTTTGTCCTCCATTAGGCCATGTAGCTTGCTAATGATCGTCGACATAACATTCAAAACTTCGGCATCACGGGCATCTGGAACGTTGCGATTATAGTCAACAAGTACAGCATCCAAGAGAGGTGGAACCATGTTGTTGTTCACCGCTTCCAAATTATCTGCCTTCTGGACATAGGTATCGATAAGTTTTAGAATCTCTTTCTTCACCGTACGCAAGCCACGAATACGAGGCATCTTTGGCGCCACAGGGCCTGAATTCGGTCAGCTAAGTTTCAAGGAACGGATTCAAACACCCACCCTCTCGTGCTACCCCCTCAGAGACCATCCCGCTAACAAATCGATACATCGACAGCATATCCATAAAAATGCGGGCAATTTGAGGATAGAAGTAACTTCCAATTGAGGTGCAAGCCGATACATTGGTCTTCATGATGTTACCAATAACCTTGACTGTCTCATTGTTATCCAGGATACTGAGATTCGAGGTGGCTTCTTGAATAATAGCATCCCACTAGATAATTACTTAGTTAAGCGTTTAAACCGGGGGTTGGAGATGTTGGAACTTACAGCCTGGTTGGGAAGTGCCATCAAATCTTGAATCAAGCGCTCTTGTATTCCCGTCTGGCCTTGCGCACTAATCATGTAGCCACACGCCTCATAGAAGGTATGAACCTGCTGCGGTGAGAGGTCTCGAGTAATTGCCTGCATTGTCCGTACTATTTCATCGATAAATGGCTCCGACTCTCCTGGCTGCAAGGCAACAAAGTGGCGCCTGCATTTTTGAGCAATTTTGATAAAGGTATCACATGCCATGTCCTGGACACCTAAACAGGGTTAGAAAGATCAAACCAAGCGGGGGCAAGAGCTCACCTTCGTGCGTCTCATGCATAAACTCAAAAAGTTTATTGACAACAGTTTTTAGGAATTTCCAATGAGCCTTCAAGAATCGAGGGTATTGGCCCACGATGTACATAATATTGGAAGCAACAACGGCCTTGTTATCCTTCCCTCTCTTCATTTCAGTGAGACCAAGCAAATCCTTAATCACTGTAACCAGAAACCTCTTCTCCGTTTCTTCGTTCATCGCGCCAGATATCGACCCGATAGCCCAACATAGGGTATTGCAATTAGCCCATGACCATTCAGAGCCATCAACCTGCTTAGCAAGTTTCTCCGACATGATGTTTTCTGTGTCGACAACATCCAAATGCGTAAGGTAGACCAGGCACTCCCTGGTAGCTTTGTAGAGCTGTATAGTGTCACTCTCCTTGACAAATTCACGAACGATCTCCCCCTCATCATTCTCCACGATTAGAACCTGTAAAAGAATGAGCGCAATCCAGGGAGATCTATTTCATCACAGAGTGCATATATCAAATTACCTCTTCAGGCCTAACCATCCTCTCGATCATGACCTGTCTTAAGTTTGACAAAACTTCGGCATATATATGCTTCCTTAGTGGAAAATTAGCATGATGATTAGGGTGAACAGCACCCCCTCCACTAGCAAGCCCGGTAACCCCGATCTGGGCCATGCTAATAAGAGGAGTGATGTCGGTAATCGGCAGCGACTGCATCTCTTCATAGAGCTCTTGCACAAGTTTATTCCAGTATTCAAGGCAGATTTTGAAGATCTCGCGGTCCTCAATTTGTGATATCCGGATAAGATAAAAATGCGAATGGGTAAGATAATCTTTATTCGATAGATTCTCAATAAGCTAAAAGGCCAGAGGCGTGTGAGCCATATTCCACGCCATAATCTGCAGACCGATGATATAAATACCTTGAGGTGGGGAGTGAAAAAATTGCAGATGAAAAGGGCCAAATTTTGGATGAATTCCTGATCTCTTGTATTGCTGGATGGGTAAACAAAACGGAGATCGGTTGATAAAGGAACAATCTTAGAAACCGTTGTCATGACGTTCGTGAACATCTCAACCAGTTTTTCGTCATACTGAAATTGATTAACCTGAAGACCACCGATCTCAGTTAAACACTTCATTGTCACATTGCGGAAGTCAGGCTGTTCCAAGAAGCGAGTGCGTAGAGTCTCGATAATAGGCGTCTCGAAGATATAGCCTAGAGGAATCCAGTTAAGAAAACGAAGCAGAGTTTCCAAGGTCGCTTTCACGAGGCTTGGTTGTTCCGCCATCTGTAAAACCTCCGAACAGAGCTGGAAAATTGAGGAGAACTCCTGGCACATAGTTGTTTTAAGATTCTTAGTCTTAGATTGAGTCATTTGCTCTGCCGAAAAATCGAACACCTCTTCTGAAAGAAGTCTCAGAATAGCCATATTATTTTCGCAGATAGAGAGGTTGCTCCGACACGAGCTAATAATCTCATTAATAAAATCGGGCCAGTCATGAGGCCAATCCTGCTTCAGTATTGACACCAGAACCAGATTCAATTTGTTGATCAATATTCTCTTCTGGTGTAGATTCTCGGGAGTGGACGACTCTTGGATGATAAACCCGACGACAAAATTCCGGATACCTAAGGCTTGCTATGAGTCTTGATTTTGGGAGGACAAATCCTTTGTTCAGGTGGTCCATACCCTGTCTCTGCTCTTTTGGCAACACTTTCCATCGCGTCTGGATGACCTGGTCTAGTACCCGTAGCCCAAGGACTAAAAAGGTTAGCCAAACTAGCAATCAAGCATAATCTCAGGATCAAAAATACATTTTGTCTCAGGGTAATTTGCCGATTCCAACATCTTATCCACCATAGTCCATGAGTCTGGACTCTCGCTGAACTAGAAACCGTATTCAGTATTTGAGAAGCTACTGGTAAACGCCTACTAGTTTCCAGAGACACGTACCTGATTGAGAACAAGTTGTGCATTTTTTCTCTAATGAAAAGGTCAGCGAGACAGCATATTAAAAGTAGTGGGAACTAAGAGCTAACATCTGCGCCTGTTCCTTCATAAAACATGCGAACATGTAGATCCAGCTCATCTATTGTCAAAGCGGCCATTGTAAAGTGCTGGACGGTGGTGCAAAGCTTCCCCAGGTAAGCTCTCGAGAAGTGGCGGTGTTCTGAAGTATATCAGACGTAGCAGTGGTCAAGTAAGGATTTGATGGTTTGCAGGCTACGGTTGTAGATGGCGGGGTAGAATGTCAACGACCACAGGTCAAACGTACGCGAAGGGCATTTTGAGAATTGAGTGGCAACCATAGCAACCGAAGGCCGGGTAACTTATGGAACCAACCTGCTAGTGGAGATTATTCTACGATATTATGATAATATTATTATTATCATATTATTTAATTATTTTCTTATAATTCTTGTTTCCATAGAAAGATATTTCCTACAATAACCATAGAACCTTATCTTTACATCCATTAAGGACAGTTATAGCTGAAAAAAATAAAAAAGTTTAGTTTCCAGATATCGAACAAATAGTTTGATAGTATTTTGAAACACTAAATAGAAAAACAAAAGGATACTAAGAGAGGTATTTGGCTAGAAGAGTGGATATCTTAATACCTTTCAACTTTTTGAAAGACATATCATACCGCCAGTGTAATGAATCAGAAACCAAGAGTACGCCTAGTAGGATCTGGTATCCGAACACCTGATAGTGGTTAAACTAAAAAAGCAAGTAAAAAAGTAACTGTAACAACAGTTTACTAACTCTTACAATTCTTTTAAATATTTAAGAAAAGACTTTCTGGTATAATTAAAACACTTTTAGCTAATTAATACCTTCAGACTTAGTAAATCCACTACTTTATTGATATTGCATGTTTTTTATTATTTTAAAAGTATTAATCCTATCAGAAATATTGAATTATCCTAATAGATAATAAAATTCTATTGTTGTAACTATCAAATATTTCATCTATGATATCAAGAAAATTAATATAATTATTATTATTACTCTAAATTGTATTAAGTTCAATTTAAATGGTAAAGAACTACTTGAGTATAATACTAATCATCATATAATAATATTATATTATACTAAAACATATCAGTACTATTAAGAGGAGTAGAAAAATAATTAGTATTAATATGAATATTGATTTTTAAAAAGATACAATGTTATCTTAAAATATACTATAATATTATAAGCTATAATACTTCCAATCTTCATCTAAGAATAGTGATACTAATTATTAATATAAGTATTATAATAGCTAATATTTGGGAAACAACTGTAATATTAGTATATTATAAAAGAAATGTAGACAACTAAAGAAAGAACCTAAGTTTATTTAAATAAATATATCATATATTAGAAAAATAATATTTTCTTTTAATAATATTATTATTATTACTATAGTGGCATGTTAAACAAATAAGACCTATGATACTTACTACTTGTAGTAAGATAAGAGAATTGGTTAAATTTATAATACCATGATATGTAATAGGAAACTAAGGAATAACTTATATTAAATAATTAATATTAGAACTTAATACTAAGACCAGAAGATCAGACTTCACATAGGACTGTTGCTCGGGCTATGTTGAAAGTTTCTTGAAAAACCTAAAATTTAATTATAATATTATGATACTAGTAGAGGACGGGTAGCATCTATCTAAATCAGAGTTATGTGGAGAATCACGGTTGCTCACTCGTGTTAGGCAGTTAAGCAAGAGCTTGGACTCGCTTCGATAGTCTCCTAGGGCTCACCCTTTGGGCGGTGCCTTCGGTCCGGTAATTTGTTCCTTCGGTCTTACTCGAGCACATTATCTATCAAATCCGGATATCTTGTTACTTGTCTTGTTTTTCGTTCACTGATTTGCCTGACATCGTTGCACTCTTGAAAGGACTGGTTGGGGTTATGGTTGAGTGCGTTTTTACTGTGATTTCTATATGGATTAGTATTCTACAAGTGCTCCTGTGCTCGCACATCTCAGCGTTGGTGTCTATATTTATGATATACGGGCGGTAAATACGTGCAGCGAAACTGATAGTATGATTGATACTTTAGTGTATCGCACAATTCTGAAAGTGGAGGTATTGAAGATACCGGCGCCGTGATACTCCCTCTATAGGAGCCAGGGCTTTAGCAGCCAACGAAGTGCAAATAAAATGGGTGTGAATTATATAGAGATTTTGGGCGTACCGTTTCCCATGAGGCGATGCGAAAGCTTGATTGACACGTCTAGCCAACCGATCAATCAGTAACCCTTTACCTATCCTTAATGAAATTCAAAACATATTACAGCCGAAAAGTTTTTTGTACGGAAACAAACACCGGGGCTAAACCCATAGAAAATAAACTTCACAGAACATCCCTCTTTCTTGCAGTCCTATTTGGTAAGAAGTAATCAGGTTAGTGACAGATCTGGATATCGGAGGGGTGATGCGATATACCTCGTGTAATTTGACAGTCTCCATTCGTAATCAGCGTCTTTGTTGTCAACTGTGCCTAAGCGCAGTTCGAAGAGCTAAAGATGTCGTCAGCACCTACCACCGTGCCGTAAACCGAGGACACGACATAAACAACGAACCTTCATTTCCAGTCTGGGTCCTACCTCCGCTAATTCAACCGAACTATACCCCGTCTTGACATAGACATGATGACGAACGGATATGTAATCCCCCTCAGTAAGAGCGAAGGTAACGACCCTACTCCCCTCCTTCGCCCTCCCCGCTTCCCTTGGCGGGAAAAGATGCTTCAGTATTGTAACGACCCTCTTCCCCAGCGGCGTGGAGAATCCCTCGAAAATCAAATGCGGGTAACTCTCGCTGACAGTCCCCCTGCTAGAATTAGGAATGTCGTGACGCAAGACAACATTGTGCAGCGAGAACAGCGCGGTAGGGCCGTGCGGGAAGTGGGATATCGTGAAAGAAGTGGGTGTACCTCTGTGTTCGTGTAGGAGGATCATGTCGGAAGTACTGGTTGATAAACAGGAAGCGCAGAGGGTAGGTAGAACGGCATTACCACGGTTTAATCGAATGCTGTTGGGCAGGAGGAGGCGGATTTCTTTGGAGAACTGGAGGAGGCGAGAAGAGGGGTCGCGGGAGGTGGTGATCAGGATCTTGGGGTCCACGATGCCCGAGAGTGTTGCATATTCGTCGTCGACTTGGGCTGCCTCGTCGCCATCTCTTTCCCGGGACTCATCGTATTTAAAGTCCCTTCGGAGTTGGACGTCGTCTACTATTTCTTTCGGGAGTGGCTAGAGGGTTTCTTTGTAGTTAGAAAGTTTGCCTTTGTAAAACGAGGTTTATTGGAATATTGGAAAAAAACCTTTCCACTGGCAAGAGCAGCCTTTAACTTTGATCTTTTCTCGGCGACTTGAGCATTTTGGAGTTCAAGCTGCTTGCGATAAATAAAATCGCGCCTGTGATATATCAAAAACGAACTTAGTGGACGGGGGAGTCCGAAAGGACTATGGGGGAGAAATTAAGCGTTGAACGAACCTCTCCCGGGCGTTTCTTCTAATCTGGAGATGATTCTAATTAGGAAATGTTATCATTATAAAGAATCCAGAGGAATTAGAATTTACCATGATTGAAGGTGGTGATCTCCCTTAGTTGGTGTATGAAATTGAAATTGAGGTAAAGCTGGAGGGGATTTCGGTTCATAAAATTTCCTGTGGCACGGAGCCGGGTAACCATACTCTCCTGTGGTCCTAGGAGTTGAGGCCACCAAGAAGACAACAATGGTTGCCTTCGTCAAGCAGTCTGTCGCAAGTTCCTACCAGCACAACAATTTTATCTTCAGCTCCACCCACCACCTTCCTCTATAAAGAACAGAACACCCGGAAAATCCGATAACTAACGCTCCACACACACCTTACAACTCCCTGCCGGAACTCAAGCCATTCGTTAAGACTCTCTTGCTCCCAACTACGCTCTCGCCAAACGTGGGGCAAAATCTGGACTCTAGGCAGCCCCACTTTAATTTGAGCAATCTTGCCAATATTTTGATATGGACGGTGTCTACACACATTTAGGTATCACACCGTCCCTCCTTACTCAAAGGGCTTTGGCGCATGTGTAATAGAGCAAAGGATAACTTATTGAACTTTATTGTAGGAAATCATTTCGATGATACCGCATCAACAATTGACACTGCCTCCGTCTATGATCTTAAGGCCCGACGCCACGATGATGATGAGGAAACCGTCGATGAGACGTTGAGCCTAGCCAGTGTTCCCGTCGGCCGTTCTGCTATTGGCGATAGAAATTACGGAGAAGAAACGGACGGGCTTGGAATTAATGATTCAAGAGATGCTGAGACTGAGCTGCCCGCACATGCTTGCGCGTTTGTCTCCCCCGTTTGTCGTTCATATCTCAATGCATACTGATATGGTTTATAGATACTGTGGGATCCATTCCCCTTCCTGCGTGGTAAAATGTCTAGCTTGCAACAAATGGTTCTGCAGTGCTAGGGGCAACACCTCGTCGTCCCATATTATCAATCACCTTGTTCGTGCTCGCCATAAGGTAAAATCACTACTCTGCTCACACTTGTTCTCTTATATGCTCATGTTTTCCTTAAGGAAGTATCACTTCACCCCCAATCGTCTCTTGGCGACACAACTCTGGAATGTTACAACTGTGGGACTAAAAATGTTTTCCTGCTCGGATTCATACCTGCAAAGTCGGACACCGTCGTTGTTCTCCTATGCCGGCAGCCATGTGCGGCTATGTCATCTAATAAAGATATGAACTGGGACACTTCTCGTTGGCAACCCTTGATCGAGGACCGCTCGTTCCTCCCGTGGCTCGTTTCGACTCCCACTGATGCTGAACAATTGCGGGCCCGTCATCTTTCTCCCCAAATGATTGGCAAATTGGAGGAGCTTTGGAAAGATAACGCTAGTGCTACAGTTGCTGATTTGGAGAAAGGTGCTGGTGTTGATGACGAACCTGCACCGGTCTTGCTCCGTTACGATGATGCATACCAGTATCAGAATGTTTTCGGCCCTCTCGTCAAGATTGAGGCGGACTACGATCGTAAACTGAAGGAATCTCAGAGCCAGGATAACTTGATTGTGCGCTGGGACCTGGGTTTGAACAACAAGCATTTGGCATCCTTTGTTCTTCCCAAACTTGAACTTGGCGATGTTAAGCTTGCTGTCGGAGACGAGATGCGTCTGCGTTACATAGGCGAGCTCAGGCCTCACTGGGAGGGTGTCGGCTATGTTATCAAGATTCCGAATAACCAGAGCGACGAGGTCACCCTCGAACTTCGGCGCAACGGAGGGGATAAATCTGTGCCCACGGAGTGTACTCATGCATTCTGTGCAGATTATGTTTGGAAAGCTACGAGCTTTGACAGGATGCAGTTGGCAATGAAGAGCTTCGCAGTGGACGAGATGAGTGTTAGTGGGTATATTTACCATCGTCTACTCGGTCACGCTGTTGCGGCTGCTCCTCTTAAAACAAGTATGCCGAGACGGTTTTCCGTACCAGGTCT
Source organism: Tuber melanosporum (assembly GCF_000151645.1). NCBI lineage: Eukaryota > Fungi > Ascomycota > Pezizomycetes > Pezizales > Tuberaceae > Tuber > Tuber melanosporum. Next base: position 140,145 of record NW_003299120.1, on the reverse strand, counting down.
TCCCGAATTGAACGTGAGCCAGGTCCATGCTGTCAAGAGTGTTTTGTCTAAGCCACTTTCCCTTATTCAAGGACCTCCGGGAACGGGAAAAACAGTCACCTCGGCAACAATCGTATACCATCTTGCCAAGACAAACGTCGGTCAAGTCCTTGTCTGTGCGCCCTCGAACGTCGCTGTGGATCAATTGACTGAGAAGATACATCGCACCGGATTAAAGGTTGTTCGTCTTACGGCAAAGTCCCGTGAAGATGTTGATTCACCTGTTTCCTTCCTTTCTCTGCATGAGCAGGTCCGCCTGAACGATACTAATGTAGAACTCGTCAAGCTTGGGCAACTTAAGAACGAGTTAGGCGAACTTTCTTCACAAGATGAAAAGAAGTTCAAACATCTTACCCGCAATGCCGAGCGAGAGATATTAACAAATGCCGATGTGATCTGTTGTACCTGTGTTGGCGCCGGCGATCCCAGACTTGCGAAGCTGAAGTTCCGAACTGTTCTTATCGATGAGAGTACCCAGGCCGCTGAACCAGAATGCATGATCCCGTTGGTTCTCGGATGTAAGCAGGTTGTTCTAGTCGGTGACCATCAGCAGCTCGGTCCGGTTATTATGAACAAGAAAGCAGCCCGTGCTGGTCTACATCAGTCTCTCTTTGAACGCCTCGTCATCTTGGGATGCGCTCCTATCAGATTGAATGTCCAATATCGGATGCACCCCTGTCTTTCCGAATTTCCCAGCAACATGTTTTACGAAGGGAGTTTGCAAAACGGTGTTACCACCCAGGAGAGATTGAGGAGAAATGTTGATTTTCCGTGGCCAGTAGCAGACACGCCAATGATGTTTTGGAGCAACCTGGGTAACGAAGAAATTTCCGCCAGCGGAACCAGTTATCTCAATCGCACCGAGGCGTCCGCTTGTGAGAAGATTATCACTCGCTTTTTCAAGGCCGGTGTATTACCATCCCAGATTGGTATCATCACACCTTACGAAGGCCAGCGTTCATACATTGTCTCTTCCATGCAAACCAACGGGGCTTTACGTAAAGAACTTTACAAAGAAATCGAAGTTGCCTCCGTCGATGCATTCCAGGGCAGAGAAAAGGATTACATTGTTCTCTCCTGTGTTAGATCTAACGACCACCAGGGGATTGGGTTTTTGAACGACCCTAGGCGCCTTAACGTGGCTTTGACGAGAGCTAAATTTGGGGTAGTCATCCTTGGAAATCCGAAAGTTTTGTCGAAGCATCCCTTGTGGCATTATCTTTTGCTCCACTATAAAGATAAAAATTGTTTGGTTGAAGGGCCATTGAGCAATCTCCAGGTTTCCCTGATTCAATTTTCGAAACCGAGACAAAGCTACCGTAGCCCCCAACGTTACCAGATGGCATACCAAGCCGCTCCCAACGGAGGCGTCCTTACTGGCTCAAGGCTTCCGGGCGGTATTGGTCCCGCCGCTACAAATGCACCAAACCCCATCAAGCCTCCAGCCAGGCAGCCCGAGTACAACGACTCCGGAAGTGTGATAGGCTACATACCCGATGATGTTAGCTCGGTCCATTCCGTTGCAGTTACTAGCGCTTTTCCACCAATGTTTAGAGGGTTTGCCATGGATAATTGGCCCGCTCTTCCCCGCGGCACAGCACCATCTACAATTGCGCCCAGCGAGGCAGATGTGTCATCAATTGCGGGTGCCAGTTCTGTCACTGGCGGTGGGGGCGTTCCGCTAGGTTCCTCCGCGAATTCGGTTGCCGGCGGTAACGCAATTGGGGGAAAGTCAACAAGCCTGAGTCAGAGCGATAGATTGAAGAGATATGTTGAGAGTGGCAGGGCGGGGTCTGGAATGAGCATGGGGATGGATCTGAGCGGGGGATATAAAACTGGGGTGGAAGGAAGTGTTTATGGAGGCAGCAGTGTTGGGGGAGTCGGTGTTGGGCTAGGGAGGCGTGGGGATCTAGACGACGATGTCAGAAGCGTCTCTACCGCCTTTGCAAGCCAGGTTGGGATGACCAGCTACGATTGAGATCCTCAAGCGCTCCCACAAAAGATGTGGGTTGTCGAAGGAAAAACTCCGAGAATAGTGGAACCGTCGCATTATGGAAGAATTGCCCGTTGGGTTCTTTCGAGTCTAAAAGGTCTACCGAAGACTACTGTCACCTGTCAAAATCCCTACCTACCTCAACCTCGTTCCTCCTCTCCCTTCCCTAGTCTTTGCATGAAATGGCTAGGGGTGGTACCACAGCCATCTGTAATGCAGTGGCTACTGGATCTATCATCATCCTGGGAAGCTTTCATCCTTTATTTGGATGTGCGAGTGATTCCCGGGAAAAGTTGTGTTTGGGTTAGATGGAATTGTGGGAATCTGTTTAGGCTTTTCGCTGGGATACTGTTGTTGATAGATCGAATTCAATATTTAGTTGACGCATTCGTAATGATCTTTACTTTTTGTTATAATTTGGAGGGTACTTTGTTGTGGGCGCTGTTTTCTCCCCAGGGTATTTTCAGTATTATGGTAGGTAGCCATGATTTCTCCCGTGATGAGGGACACATCCTAACTAAGTGCTAAGAGGCTGTTTTTTCTTTCATTCCATTAGCATTCTACAGGTAGTCTAGACTATTCTCTTATTGTTTATACTGTACTTTTATAGTGACACATAGAATCGAGGTTACAAGACAGTCCACTTATGTTCACAAATTGATGTTGAAAAGGAAATCAAATTTCCGTAAATACCCTAGCTCAAACCAGCTAAGTCATGTATGACATATGTATGCTGGTAGGGCACATCTTCCATCATCGAAGTAGAGTAGGTCCGGACAAATAAACCACCTAGCGGGCTCGGAAGACAACGTGTTTTCCCTTCTCTCTCTCTCCCTCCTTCTCTCCCTCTTTCCTCGCAGCGCCAAAGCCCACGGGCCCATTTGACGACCATAGAGATCAATGATCTACTTATTCCTTAGCATTTCACATTTTACTCGTTATTCGGAACTATTTGGTGGCCCCGTTGCAGTGGTAGTTTAAGTGGAGGTGGAGTAGATTGTATCATATAAGTGGAGTATGATATTAAAGGTTTACAAGGTTTAGAGTGGACTGTGGACTTTGCGATTTGGGAAGCATGAAACTCTAGCACCCAACCCAAGGCCTCGGGAATCTTCCAATCACGTGCCAGCCCAACACATAACCCGGGTAACCCCATCCCACGCGTCGCCCATCCAGGAACCAAGCTCACGCGAACATTTCCCGGCATCATACCTATCTATCTATCCACCCATCCACCACCACACCAAACACCATCCAACCTTTTCTCTTTCTCCCCCTCCCCTCCTCCCTCCTCCCCCCAAAATGCCAATAACCACAGTCCAACGCCTAGACGCCCCCTCCAGCTATTTCGAAAAGCGCGAAGTAAACCTCTTCCCTCCCTCCCCCCCACCCCCGAAACTCATTAACACACCACCCAGCGCCGCCGCAGCACCTCGCCAAAACCCGACCCCCTGAAGGACGCTTCGACCCTGTACGTCGGCAACCTCTCCTTCTATACGACGGAGGAGCAGATCCACGAACTCTTCAGCAAGTGCGGCGAGATCAAGCGATTGGTCATGGGCCTGGACCGCTTCACCAAGACCCCTTGCGGCTTCTGCTTCGTCGAGTACTACACGCACAAGGACACGCTGGACGCCATGAAGTACATTGGCGGCACGAAGCTGGATGAGAGGATTATTCGCACGGATTTGGATCCTGGGTTCAAGGAGGGGAGGCAGTATGGTAGGGGGCCCACCGGTGGGCAGGTCAGGGATTATTATAGGGACGATTACGATCCTGGGAGGGGGGGGCCTGGGGGCAGGGAGCAGAGGCCTGTTGCCAAAGGGTAGCATTTGCGCCCGGGCCGGAAAAATCGATTCCCTGTATCTGACTGACCCTTTTTTCCCTTCTTTTCTTTTCTCTTCTCTTTCTTCTTTTCTTTCATAAAACCCAGCTTAGTTGTCGCATGGGCTCTTGTTAGGGGTTTGTTTTGTTGTTTTCTTAAAAAAAAGATAATTAATTTTACGGGCTTAAGCTTGTGGGTAGCTCCTTTCACAAAATGCTCAAACGATTAGCTAGTAGGTGGGGCTTTGTTAGATATTTCAAGGCCCTCATTCGAGCTACCTACTGTAATCCCGATCGCCGGAAGTCCCCCCCCCCAGCATGAGAAAAGGTTACCCAGGGTCCTTCTTCCTGATGATATGATGTTCCCCTCGATTTCCATGCAAGCTTAATTATATGTATGATATTTGGTCTAACGAAGCTAACCTTGTATCTTGTTTACTGAATTGCGAAGCGAGACGTCTAGCCCAATGAGATAATACAGGCTAAACAATTGGCGACGAGTGATGATCTATGCAACTGGGGTGACCCGACATGATACCGGTATTGTAAAGTGGAAACAATCACTATCTACAGGAGAAGCGAAAAATAGACCAAGAATCGTCACGGCACCCAGAACTTTTTGTCATCTAGCTACTTGGAGAGGAGAGAAGGCTAGACGAGAAATACGGCAGCAATAGAAGAAAAAATAAAGGAAGGAGTCCCGTCATTTATGTGTATAACCCCCAGAAACTAACCGTGAGACCATAGAACCAACCAAGCCAACTAAACAAAGGAAAACCAATAGAACAGAGTAACATGCCTCCAAGTTATCTATCTATCTACCTTACCAAAAGGTTTAACCTCTCCCTTGACCTTAATCCCCTGCAGCTCCAACGAAAAGATATCATTATTCCCCAGACTCCACGCCTCCAACATTTTATTGGACTCAACAGGTTTGATAGAGGAATTTGCAGTGCCGATGGTAATGTGCGGAGCCTCATTAGCACACTCCCACTCATCTGGCAACAGGACCCTCACTGCCATCACCCGCCCGTCCCAGGCCATTGAGTGGAGCTCTACATCGCCCCTCCCGAGGATGGTAGATAGTTCTCCGCCCTTGGACTGGAGGAGGTCCATGTACTTCTTCCAAATCTCGGGCTGTTTTGCCTGGCTGGATGTGTGGCAAAGGGTGACATGGAAGGTTTTTTGGACCCTATCGTTCGCATTGAGCTCTCTCCAGAATCCGCGGATGCGCTCGGGTTGAGCTTCAAATGCCGAGTTGACCGCTGCGTATACTTCTTGGGTTGGGACAAGGATGCCAAAGTAGTCGATTCGCTTGCGCTTAGGATTACGCACAGACTGCTTCCCTTCCTGCTTTGGAGCCTCCCCTGGTCCTGTGGCGGAGGGGGTCTCCCCGGGGGAAACTGCACTTTTCGCTTCGCCCCTTGGTTGGGAGAATCGAGGGGTATTATGGGAAGCGGTGTGACGTGAAGGTGCGTAGTTGAGCGCAGCCGAGATGGCTCTGTCGTAATCCTCTGGTGTTGGAAGTTCAGGGATCAGGTTGGGGTAATGTCTCTTGAGCCCGGTGACCACTACCTCCAAGTTTTCCCTCGAGTCTGCTTGGGGGTTCAATTCTATAGTAGCGTTGAAATCGGAGTCAGGGAGGCGTCTGGGGTCAAGGCCCTGGAACCTTTGGAGGAAACCCTTCATGATACCTTCGACTGATCGCCTGGATTGGGTCGATGCTCGGATAGTCTGATGATTATCGCCACGACCAAATACTCGGGCTGCTGTAGTATTCTCGATCTCGCCCATTAGATCCTCTGGGTGCGCGTAGTAGATTGCCACAAAAGTGGCTTTGTAATTTAGTTTCGATACATCCTTGATGAGCTGCTCTCGTTCGCGGAATTGGTGGTTATTCCGGTCAGCAAAGACGACCGGGTGTTTTCTCAAGGCGTTAGAGATAGCAGTTGCAAACGCCCGCCCCTTTCCCGTTTTCCCCGTAATGTTGTCATTTTGGACATGACCCCAGCCGAATAACTCATGAAGTGCCTGCGCAACGGTGGTTTTACCGCAGCCGAGTGTAGCAATAGAGGCCAGAACCACATTGTCCTTTTGGGTGTTCCCTCCGTCTGCACCTTCACTCTCTGTATCTTCTCCCACCTCTTCTCTAATGATATCACTGCCTTTCTGCCCCCTGTGTTCCAAAAAGGCATTCCTCAGTTTGATAATACCGTGATTTTCTTCGTATTTCTCTTTTGCTTCGGGGTGCTCCCTGAAATACTTTTCAGCAAACTTTAGGTATTCGGTGGTTATAGCCTTGTGTTTTTTAATTTTAGGTTTCTCGCCACCGATCATTGACTTGGTGCATTCGCGCCAGAGACGGTACATAAGATATGGTTCCTCAAACTTGTATTTAAAGAACCAATCGTGCCATTCCCCATCGGGCCCATCGCGGGCCTTACACCGGATAACAAAACCCTCAACGTCCTTGCCATCCCACGACCCAGTCTCGGCGGTCTCCTCGAGAAAGTCCCGAAGGCTCTGGACATCTGGCTTATCAAGCGAGTCTACCACCTTGAAACCCCAATCTCGTGCAAACCTTTTCACATCTGCCGCAGAGTAAGTTGCGAACTTTGGAAGTCTAAGATTCACACCGTGAAGATATAACCCTGCCCGGTCATCTTCGTATGGGAGAATATGTTCCTCGAAGGTGTCATCGCAAAGCTCGGCCACAGCAGTAACGTTCGCCTCCCTTAAGGCCCTAGCAAACTCGGCTCTAGACTTTCCGAGCTTCTCCAGCTGCCGATCCACCCACTTCTCCCCAAAAACGGCGTGAGACTTGTCCGGATCAAGCCCAGGTCCCAGTGAGTGTTTGCTACAAACCAGCAATGTATCGTCTGGCAATCCCGAGATGAAAATAATGCATCCATTCTCCTTAACAGTCAATTCGTACGGGGCGTTCGTATTCTCTTCAATCCAGGTCCACTTTGTCTTGTCAACCTCGTTGATATTGAAGAACTTGTCGTAGCCCCTGCTGGCGATTTCCCAATCCCCCGTGGTGGGATTTTTACAGGTGAATAGACCTCTGGCAGAGGTAGGCAGAACCTTCTTCTTGTACTCATGGTCCAGGAACTTCCAGGAGTCAACGGGTATAGGGGAGCCTTCGACTTGGTAGGTTTTCTTTTTGCAGAAAAATCGGGCACTACCCTTCTTCCCTGCTTGGGTACGGTTGAGGAGCTCCATTAATCCATTGATCTCATCTGGATCTTGAGGTTTGAAGGGGGTAGAGTAGTTGGCCATGGGGTTCGTAGATATCGAGAACCGGCGGTGGTTGGTGACTGAATTGAGGATTGGGTTTGAATGGAAAAGAGTGAATGGCGAGGTATGCAATGTGCCTCTAGTGATCAGCCGAGAAGAGAGGTAAGAATGTTTGTAGGGAGAATGTTTGGGATAGAAGCTTGAGAGGGGAGGGGGAGGATGTGAGGAGGATGAAGAGACTTTTCGTTGAAGGTTTACGTTTTGGATGTGACCTGCGGGGATAATAAAGCGGGATGCACCCCACCTGACATTCTTTGATAAGAAAGATGGAAACGCCGTCGGCACAATCCCTCTACTCAGCATATTGTGACTGTAAGGGACAGGCCTTAACGCATGAACTTATATGTGGGGGTATGGCCTTTGTAAATTGATGAATTTCGGGGGTTCAGCAGCGTCTTAGCTGACGACCCTTGTGGATGGGATGGTCTCGCCTGTCACGGCTCGGGGGACAGCGGTACAAGTATCATAACTTGTGCGGTAACACTTGACCCTGGCTCTTACCATACAACCCCGGCATCAATAAGGGTACAAGCATAATACGACCTCGTTGCAGACAGAATACCGGTACTGGTAGGCTATCGGTGTCATACCTGTAGGGACTTCATCTCGAGTGCTACCGTATTATATGACGGATATACAAAGTGCAAAGGCTACCGGTACTGCAGTAAGAGTGCAGTACTGGTATAGTACAGTACTGTACTGTACCGGTGCTGTACTTGTACCACCAGCAGTAAGGGCACACAGAAAACTGCACATTCCGAGTCACGGCACAAGCTTTGGAGGGAAAGAGATTTTATCATCTCATACTGTCATCCACCGATACGGGTATAGGTATAGTACGAGTAGAGTACTACAACTATGATAGTATTCCAAAAGTCCCAATCAAAGTCCCGCTTCCATTGAACACGCTTGCCTGTGACAAAATTTGGGGCAGGCAGGCAAACAAAAGGCGCTGCCAGTCATATGATCCGCGCAGCCAAGCTTTTTAGAGCCTCAAGTGCAACCGAGCACCCAAACCAACCTCCCTATCAGACACAAACCCATCGCAAATAATGATCCTTCAAAAGCTTTCATCTCGAGCCCCCATTCTCCTCCTCCCACTCCTACACCCCCCGCGAATACCGGTACGCCCAATACGAGCAATAGCTCTCACAGCCACCAACTTTGGTAAACCAATGCCACCAAGACCATCTGTGAAAGAGGAGGAGATTGAAGAGTCATTCCTGAAAGGAAGGTGCGTCCCCCCCTTTCCGCAAAGTCGTTGTGCGAGGGCCTTAACTTAACGGTGTGTGCTGTTACCACCATGACCAACAATAGCGGTCCAGGAGGTCAAAAAAGTGAGTCACAATATCCCCTTCACTGCATGCTACTTCGGACGGTACCGTATTATCTGAAACCCGCACGGACAATCTACTACTTATGCGGGCGAGCATGTAACGCCCGGTAACATATCGGCAGTTGTAAGCGTTCCTCTGCCCCCATCCGATCCCAACCTGCACCACATTACTTGTACTAGTACATTCATTACATTGCGAGAAGAATACCAACAAGAAACCAAAACAGAACAAAACTTCTTCCGCCGTCCAACTAAAGCACCTCCCAACAGGGATAGTGGTAAAATCCCAAGCCACCCGCTCACGTTCTCAGAACCGCAAGATCGCGCGTAAGATATTGGCTGAGAAGCTGGAGTTTATGGAGCGTGGGACGGAGAGCCGGGTTGGTGCGTTGGCGGAGAGGGATCGGAGAAGGAAGGCTAGTAAGACTAAGAAGGCCAAGAGGAAGTGCGTTTCTCCTGCTTTTCTGCGTTTGCTTTGCCTTCAGGCGGCCGTGGGGGGAATGATCGATTGCAGTAGAGTATTGATGAACGGGTTAGGTATGCCAAGTTAGAGGCCGATAAGGGAGCTAGCGATGGTGAGGGGGAGGCCGGAAGCGGGGAGGAGGGTCACATTGAGGGTGGGGAGGGAGAATCGGCAGACGAGCAAGTTGATCGTGCTGTTGGGCCCAAACTCGGGACGTCGGAGCCGAGGTCAGCATCGGCAATCGAAGAGGGGACCGCTACTATACCAATACCAGTCAATGACGGCCTTAAATGGTAGCAAGCCACCCAACTCCGCTAAGGGCACCAACTACAGGTATTAGATGCGCACCGCACGCACAGCTCGTTATGCGCTGTCTGTGGTAGCAGGGACGAGCCTAGGTCTTTGAACATCGTCCAACTTGTCTGATACCCAACATCATAGGCCGGCATATCTCATCCATAACCACTAGCACTGTACAAACATATAAGTCCGATAACACTAATGCTTGCGAATAAAAGTAATTGAGATCCTAATCCCCCTCCCAAGCATCGAAATCCGCTGCTCCCCATCGCCCGCCGCAGCGGCTGCGCCGAGTGATAATCCATGAAACACCAATCACATACCGAATCCAATAGAAAAAAAACGGTAAAGGTCTCATATGCCATTAATGTTTTCAAAAATCCCCTCAAATGCCACAGTACCCTCAGATGCCACAGAATTTGATTATGTAAGTTTTTTGATAATTAATTTTAAAATTTTGATTAAAAGAAATTTTTTTGTATAGTAGAAAATTCAGAGAAAGAAAAGTCTAAGTACATACATCAGAGAGAATTACACTATGAAAAAGAGATTTACTAGTCATGCAAGCAGTGACAAGTAGGGAGAAGTACAGAGAGTACAGAGCAAGAAGCAAAGAGCTGAGAGAGATGAGTGGAGGGTACAGAGTGAGGAGCGAAGAGCGAAGTGAGAAGATAATAGAGCAAAGGATGGAGAGTGAGGAATTCTAGAGTACTGTAAAATCTCTAGAAATCTACTATCTCCAGTCTGTCACAAATATCCCTATAACTGGTAACTTCCACCTAAGATAGATTTTAATTATAAAGTTAATAAGATCTAACATAGACAAGTAACTCAGGCTATACTGTGTCAGGAAAACACTAATTCTTTTTAAGAACTTTTGACTTAGAATACAAAGAGTAGGGGCTATCAAAGATGGTAGATTGCAAGAGATTTTATGGTAGGAGGAAGAGTGAGAAAGGAGGGGGGAGGTAGATTGGCTGAGAAGGGGGAGTAGCAGAAGGGGAGAAAGTGTGGGGAAAAAAAGTTGAGTTAGAGAGAAAAAAGAATGGTAAGATAGAAAATACCTGTTCCTGTATAATAGGAATTCTCCTTTACCAGTGCCAAGACTAAGTAAATAATTTATATTGAGAAACCTAATTTGTATTTAATTTACATAGAAGCAAAACTTACATAATATATTCCTGTGGCATTTGAGGGTACTGTGGCATTTGAGGGTACTGTGGCATTTGAGGGGATTTTTGAAAACATTAATGGCATATGAGACCTTTACCTTAAAAAAAAGAAACCAGGCCTTCGACACACGTGCAGAATTCAGGCCCACCACCACAAACACAACCATTTCCCCCGTATTACCACTCCAACTCCCCCACCCCTTCCAAAACGCCCAACACGCCTCTAACATTCTCCCTCTCCCAAGTGAACGCAGCGCCCTGCCTCCTGCGCGAATAATAGACCGCACAGTCCTGCGACGTGCACGCCACCTCCTCTCCCGGAGAGCTGCCCTCGCACGACCTACACACGGTCTGCAAGTCCAGCACCCGCTTCTCAGCGCGCGCAAGTTGTGTGCGCACGTGAATGATGGAGGCGTCACGGTTTTGAGTGCAGTCTTTGCATATATCTTTAAAGAAGAAGAAAAAAGAAAAAAAAAATCAAGTTAGCAATGGGAAGGTGGAATGAAGAGGAGAAAGGAAGGAGGTAGGTAGGGAAGTAGGTAGAAGTAGGTAGGTACTGACTGTTCTTGGTTCTGGAAGTTTTGCACCCGCATACGGCGCAAATATTCGAGGACTTGGTCATGTATGATTCTATTATGGCTCTGGATTTCTCCTTCTGGGCGCCGGTTCCTCCACTGGTGGCGGCAGCAGAGTCATTGTATTTTATCAACTTCCTTAAATGCTTGTACTTTGGCATCTCGTCGTACCATTGCCTCACGTTCGCGCCGACAAGGTTGAAGATGCGCTCCAGGGGTGGGATTATGTTTTTGCAGATGTAGTATTCTGAATCTAGGCTTAGTTCTGGCGACGCTAGGAGGTCGTTGACTTCGATTGTGCGGTCTGCTAGGGTTTGACCGGGGGAACCGGCTATTACTACGTAGCTTTTTGAATGATACGTGTTAATGTTGGGTCTAAGGGGGAGGGGGAGGGGAAACTTACGGGATACGTTCGGCGTATTGAGGAGCGTTTTCGGGATCTTTTTCTACCCGCTTTGCGGCTAGTTGTGCGCCAGGGGGGAGGGATACTCCTTCGCTGTTTATAATCATTAGAATTCCAAGCCTCGTTATTGTTTTTATATATATAAGTGTGAACATACGCATAAGTCCCCAACCTGACAGCCTTCGCGAAGCAAAAGTGCTGAATGGACACCTTCTCCCTCATAATCTTCGTCCACTCCCTCTGACAATAAGCCTTAACCTGCGACAAGTCCTTTGTTCTGAACAAAATCTTGAGCGCAGCTTCTTCGATCATCTGCTCAGCGGGAGTCCCATCCCTCCTGACCGTCTCGATCCCCTTCGCGTCGAAGTCGGGCTCCGCCTGCTCGCGATACTCATACTTGAACCCCACATAGCGCTTCTTTGCCAACAGCACGCACGGGAGGTAGACCTTTTCGAACTTGAGCTTGATGGGCCGGGGGTTTGCCTCCGTCACTCTCGCCGCGATTTCTTCCCCGATCCGGAAGGCTTCGTCTTTTGTGCGGCCCTCCAGGTGGATGAAGAGGCTGTCTGTGTCGCCATAGACTACTTCTGCGTCCCAATTGGGATCGTCCTGTATCAGGCGGATGGCTTTTTCCAAGATCTCGCGCCCTGTCTGGACGATGCTATCGGCGATCTCGGTGCACGGCATGCGGCCCGAGTGGGAGGCCGAGGTGTACCCGTATGTCACGTTCGCGATGAGCTTCAGCGCGAGTTGGCGGCTGTTCAGCAGCTTCTGGAGGGCTTTGTCGTGCTTGTCGCGCTTCATGCCGTTCTTCACCATCACGCGGGTGTCAAGGATTTCCGTCAGCATTTTCGCCAGGAGGGATTTGCGGATGGTTTGTTTGATGTACATCATTCCGTTTGGGGCGACTGGTGATTTGGTAGATATTAGCTTTGAGCTGGAGAGGGGATGCAAGAGGAGGTAAGGCCTACTATTGATATCCTTCTCGCAGAGTTCTAGAAGTCGGGGAGGGCGGTGGAGGTGTGTGAAGCCCATCTTATTCTCGCTGCGCCAGGGCGTCATTCTACCTAGGAATGTAGAATAGCAATAGTTGTGCGCAATCATCACGGACGGATATAAAGATTGGAAATCCAGAACAACCACTGGACTGGTATAGAACCTCGAGAAAGGTTCCATGACCAGAGGTAGGCATTCAAGTGCGTTTTGTTGCCCGACCTAAAAGCCGTTCAGTGTACTTGATAACTTCAAATGCCCAATCGCAATTACCTGTGCCTTACTTGGCGAAACCAGTATGAACGACTCCGGTTTCGCTATTCGGAACATCATAGATTCAACCTTAAATTGCGAACCGCGTCCAGAGACAGACGCAAAGTCAATGCCCAGAAGGCGTGCTTGCTCGCTAGTCGCAAGTCAGCTACCCACAATCCAATGATTCACTCCAATCTCACCTCGTCCGCGTAATAAGCTCCTGCCGGTCCAGGATCTCCAAATCCAACTGCACCTTTCTCACTAAATGCTTAATGACCTTCCCAAACAATAGCGGTGATCCACTAGTATACCATCCAGTCAATACTCTGAATGAGTAATGTGGTATCCTACAATTTTGTTAGCTGTTGTGAGACATGGCGGATGCTTCACGGAATATCACTGACCTCTGGTGCAATAAGTGAAATACAACATTTTCCATGGAATAGCCCAACAAGTTAAGCTCCGCGGTCATAGCTCGCCATATGTTTACCATGTGCCTTCCGGTAATCCTGATGGCAGACCCAGTATTGAACCCCCAGAGATTGGATTCTTTTCCGAATCTACTATGCGTTTCGATCTTAACCCGGGAGAGGTCGTCGCAGAGGTTCATTTCTGGTTCGAATTAGAAGAACTTTTTCTATGATGGAGAAGTGATCTTGGAACTTACCGAAGAGTTGATTGGCACGCTTGATAAGGTAGCCCCAGGAACTGGAGTTGACCTCCCATCCTGTGAGAATATCTGGATCGAGGACTCGCACAGTATCGATTAGTGTGTTTATCATGCCAAGTTCCGAGGTCTCGGTCCGGATTTCGGCCCTGCACTGGCGGCGGAATTTCAGGCCAGGGTTGGGATCATTATTGTGTTCATCGACTAAGGTGATAATGCCAATGCGAGTTCTGAGCATGTCAGCAATTGTACAAGTATCAGGAAAGAACGTCTATATGACGATACGAACACTTCCTTAACCTCACCATCCTCACCCTCTTCCATTTCCTTCAGAGACCAGAAAATACACTCGATCTGGTCCCGCTCCGCATTAGGAACAAAGTCTCCCACAGTGTTGACTATACCACAAGCATCAGACTCAATTCTTTGGATCACAGATACCAAAGCACTCACTATGAAGCTCCAAACTCATAATACTCATATGCTGTAACTCATGCTGCACATTATCTGACTTTGCATTCTGAGAAAACTTGAAACCATATTTATTTTTCTGCGTGGGACCTTGAATCTATAATTGACACCAAAACAAAAGTATCTCAGCATTGCCCTCCTCCCAATAACACTAGCAAGTTGCACACAAACCTGAGACGCAAAAAAGCTATTGTGTTCATATGCGACACTCTGCCTCGCACCCTTCCCCTTCCTCACTATCTTTCGCTCTTCTAGCAATTTTGCTACTTCCTTCCTACTTGGGGGTGCCTCCGCTATATTCCACATCTTGAACCTAGGATCCCGCTGATTGAGTCTGTTGTATTCCCAGACAATCCGGTTTTCATTGTTGGGGTTAAAAATGGGAAGATCTGACAGCTTGCTTGATTTGAACTTGAATTCACGCCCGGCATATTCCCAGACCTTTGTCGGGACGTCTCTGTCGTCGCTGTAGTATGGTTCTTGATAGGCTACTTTAGCTATTTCTTCCTTGTCTTCGGAGGTTAGCAGTTCAGATGATGATGGAGCGCGTTGACTATAACATCTTATTGAGCTATTCGAGGGGATGTCGAAGGCACCGCGCAGTGAGGAGGTTGGGTCTAGTCGGGTTGCTGGTGATAATTTAGCACAATGGTTCATGCCGAGACAGGAATTTCAATGATACTTACGAAGATTAGATAAATCAACAGCTACTTTACCTCGACGACCAATCTTCTCTGGCCTAGGCGTATCATTGGCCCTACTAGAAGAGGGCTGAGCCCTTTTGCGGCTTTTTTGCAGCGGTTCGGATATTGAAGCTCGAGTTTTCGAGTTTTCCGAAACCGAGTCTACAAAGCGGCACCCAGGCTGTGCGGAGGAAGGGTGGCCGTTGGAAAGCGCAGGAGACTTCCCGTTAGGTATATCCCTCCTAACCGAGGCAGAAGTGGAACAGATTTTTTCAGGTACGTCAGAGCAATCAGAAGACGGTGGCATTTGACTTTCGATATTTGAAGAAAAGGACTCCATCTTCACTCGTTTTGAAGGAACTTGGTATGAAGTTGGTACATCTGGATCAACAGAGCTTGTCGGAAACCAGACCCTGCTATCAGTAACGACTATATCGTCTTCCTCTTCAATGAATTCTTCAACTAGTCCTTCATAGAATGAACCACCCGCGATAGTTAATTGTGAATTGTTAGACAAGCTCTTTTCAACTCGGCCCTCCCCATTTGAGGCTTCTGGCATTGGCGGCGACGATGATATCTTTAGCTCGCGCCCCTGCAGCTCCCATACCAAGCCCCTTTTCACTTGTTCATGACTCTTCTCAGCTTTAACTTTAGCGCTCTGCTCGCCCCCTGGATCATCCATTACATCAAAGAGACCTTCAAAATCACTATCGCTGAACTCTCCCTCACCGATATCGTAAACGAGACTCTCGTCAACTTCAGCAATTTCAGCTTCTACAACAAGCTCAACTTTCTTGTCCGGGGGCAGGCCTGCTCCCTCAAACGATTCTGCTACACTCTCGAAAGCAGTTGGCCAAAGGTTTTCGAATTGTGCGCGAGATACATAAGTTTCGAATTTGAGAGTGCGGCCGTCACTAACCCGCCTCTCAGTCTTGATTATGTCTTTTATCCTCTCTCGATACTCTTCCTCATGAATCCAAGTTCCGGAAGGCCCACGCTGGTCGGAGGATGAAGATACCAGACCCTCCGCGGGGTTACTATTATTACCTCTTCGCCGATTCTCATCTTTCCATAGCTCTGCCATGCTATGAACGAGTTTTATATCAGGCGATATAGGATTTGTGCGTTCAACGAAGTCGAAATGAAGTGGCCGCGCCGAAACTTGCTTTCTATTGAATATGTCCCGAACGTGAATATCGACCTCCAAAGTACAATAAGATTGCCGCTGGAACTGGCTCTCGGGCAGAATAGATACCTCCGGTATTGACTTATTATGCCAGATATGTTGCTCCCCTATTTCATCCGCATCCGGTATTTCCCCTCTGAAGAGGACCTTGTCGCACTCGATGAATCCACACCCATTTAGATTGAAATCAATCATAAATTGCGGTATGTACTGAATGTGAGCCTCATGTGGCTGGAAAACCCTACTCAAAACACCTCCGCTCTGTAGAATCCTCGCAAGCCGACCCCTCATATGCGGGTTGAATAGGTATATCTTGCAATAGAACTTCCATCCAACATGGAAACCATAGAATGGGACACCTTTGACAAGTGATATATGAGCAACAAAGCGAGGTGGCTTCTCTTGTGATCGGATAGAACGGCCAGCGGATAGCCCCATAGCCCGGTCTATGCCCCGCCGAAAACGTGTGAGGAAATTATGGACTGGGATGGCAAGGTTAGTTTCAGTAAGCTCTTCAGCAGTCAGGTTGTAGCGTAAATTCTTACCGTCTTCTGGCATCAAGCTTTTCCCAGGATATTCAACATAGAGATATGGGAAAGCCCCATGAATATGCGCACATACTTTCTGACCAGTCTCAGTGGCTCCAAAGACCCGGACTATCGGAATCTTCGGCGGACGCTCATCATCAGGGATATGAGGGAACGTAGGGTCAAGAGAGGTTGGATAGGCTTGATACGAATCAATATTATTCAAACGTATACGAAAAGCCATCCTAAGACAGCAAAAGGTCACCACCGATAAATGGCGAAGCTGTTGACCTAGTAGGTGAAATAGCGAGGTAGTGTTAAGGATTAACCATCCTAAGGCTTGTGAAGTGTCGAACAAAGAGTCAGACGCGTCTGGGGTTCTGGGAGACGCGTTTTGCTAGGGTCAGGGTTTACTTCAATCATTAAAACCCGTAGCGGTTAAATTGTTATATCATACCGGTACGAGTACAGTACGTACTGGTACAATACTCAAGATACCGGTATACAAGTACCGGTAAGTACAAGTACTCGTAGGCTATGTGCTTGCATAGACAGGGATTACCTTGCCGGTTAACCTAAATTAACTGTTCATTAACTTTCAGTCTGGCACTTGTGACCCACTATGATATTTCAACTAGTCTTGTAATCCAAGTCAACAGTTTGGAAGCGGGATAAGGGTTTTTCCGATCCAGTAAAGGGGTACAAATTGGGCCCCCTTGATGTTTTAGTTTTTATCATTGGGGTACAAAATTTTTCCCAATTTTTCAACCTTTTTG
Source organism: Tuber melanosporum (assembly GCF_000151645.1). Classification (NCBI taxonomy): domain Eukaryota; kingdom Fungi; phylum Ascomycota; class Pezizomycetes; order Pezizales; family Tuberaceae; genus Tuber; species Tuber melanosporum. Next base: position 123,182 of record NW_003299120.1, on the reverse strand, counting down.
GGGTTTATTTGCCCAATAGTGGGCCAAGGGACGGGGGAAATTTTTTGGTCCGGTATTGGTCCAGGGGTACAGGGGTTTTTGGGGGGCAGTAACCCAAGTTTTCATTTTTAATATTTTCCCATTTTCGGCACCCCCCCCCCCCCCCCGGTCACAATACCCCTATTGCTATGCTTGGTCAGTGAAAAGTAAACTGTGATAAACAACACGTCCCATTCCGCTGAAGTTCCACAACTCCAATACGGTATCATGCAACACCATGAAGCAAACTGGCACTCGTGAGCAAAATCCACAAGGAGTTCGACATCGTGAAACAACACGTGATGAGCGCAACAAGGTCATTACTCTCTGTGATCATGCAGGGTAGAATTGGTCGAGAATTGGGCAAGAATTAAACATTGACCGAAGAACCTGCTATCGAGTAAGTGAGATTTCTATTTTTAATTAAAGGCACCAGTAGTTCAAGTTTGTTAATTTTAGATATAAAGATATATAAACGTGCTAAGGAGGATAACACACCTTCAAACCGTCGACGTTCTGGCTGGCCTCCCATTTTTGATGATGCTGAGAAGCAGCGATTAGAGGCATTTGTGACACAAAATGCTAGGAAACGACACCATATCTGGGAGGGGATATGTGAGAAGATGGGTTACGCTTGCAGTCCCAATACTGTAAAGCGCGTTATAGAGTCCATAGGCTATCACCGTCGTGTGCCTTGGCACAAATTTGCAATCCGGCCAGCAAACAAACCACTCCGTGTCGCTTGGTGTCGTGAATATCTCGACTGGACATATGAGGATTGGTCCCGCGTTGTGTAGACCGATGAGTCCACATTTTCAACTGCAGGGTTTGGTAATCGGCCATGGGTAACAAGAAAGGCCACGGAAGAATACCATGTCGACTGTGTTGACGAAACCTTCGAGTCCGGACGCCAAACCAAGATGGTTTGGGGGGGGGTTCTGTGGGACTTTAAAGTCCAAGCTTGTTTTTGTTCCATGTAAGGCAAAGGTAGACTCTGCCTTTTATGTAACAAAAATAATGTATCCCTACCTGGTCCCTTTTTGGCACTGCTGCTGTGAAGAATATGGTTGGGTTACGGTAGTTGAGGATGGGGTACCTGGACATAAAGGTTACTCTATCCAATATCGTAACCTTAACGAGATGGAAACAACTCGTTGGCCTGCTCAATCACCAGACCTAAACCTAATTGAAAACTTATGGTTAGATATGGAAAATGAGCTTAGAGAAACATGGGGAAGAATGGGTGATATTGCAACTCTTGAAGCTGCTTTAACGGCTGTCTAGAATGCTATCCCAAAGGAAAGACTTGAAAGTCTTATTAGGAGTATGCCGGAATGACTGCAAGCTGTTCTTGACACGGAGGGGGGGGCTACAAAATACTAGAGCAGCGTTCTGTATATAGTATGATACCGGATTCAATTTCTCTTATTTATAATAGTAATCACTAGATATCACTCGCTATAACTAAATTGTCTTAGTATATATTTAATTCCTGCACCTATATTAAGAGGTGCACACAACTTTTGCTGTCACCAAAAAAACTCACCAGCTATCACTCAAACTTCCAGATCTGGTTTAGCCCACATACAGATACAGTAGTAGTGGGCGCAACTTTTGCCTACCCCCTAGTACAGAACAGGGATTAACTTGGGTTTTTTACTTGAATTAACTATTTGGTAACTTTCGAGGGGTACTAGGGGTAGGCATATAGCGATCGAATGGGCTGAGAATAGCCGAAGCAGTAATGTTGAAAACAGATAAAAAGAGTGAACATGAGTGAGTACTAGCCAATGTAGTAGGTATGATGTGTGGAGCAATTCATGCAACCTGAATTTTAGGGAACATTGCAAGTGTCACGAACGTGGCTTAGCAAGGAAAAGGTTTTCACATAACTCATGATTATGAGTCATTGGTATGTTATTATTTTGCGCATATGACTCGTTTGAGTCATATGACTTATTATGTTACGATTTATAATGTCTTGTAAATGACTCAATTATGAGTTATGGGAGGTGCGCCTGGCAAGTATGCCTTGCAAGTATACCTTACAGGTATGCCTTGTGGGTATGCCTTGCAGGTATGCCTTGCACATATAATTTATGTTTCGCACATGACCTCATTATGAGATCATAGGTTTCATGCATGTGACCACTTGGGGTCATATAACTTGTTCATTGTGTTAAGATTGGTTTATGAGTTTTCGCACATGACCTTGCTACGAGGTGATGGGATTTGAGCATGTGACCATTTTGGTTTTAAAACGAGTTTGTTATGATTTGGTTTCTCGCATTTGACCACTTTGGGTCACATGACTTGGGGCAAGAAGAGCACTATATAAGGAGGCTAGTATGGCCAAGGAGGATAGGCTCTTTGAGCTTTATGCTAAGTACTTTCCTTGTCCTTACCTTATCTCCGACTTAGTAGCATTTCTTTCATGCCCACGATGGTCTTCTTCATCTTGCGTTCTGTGGGAGATATTGGAGTTTGCTCAGTAGTTCCTGAAGTTCTTGATATTGAGTGTATTAGTATTAGTGGTTATGTTGCGGATTACTTGTTTGTACTGTTTCGTTACTTGCTAGTTATCTCATGATGCTGGCACTTTGAACTCTTTATCATGGTCACTTATAGGCTCCTTTTGGTAAAATGGCTATAGTTTCCTGTCTATCGTCTACTCATAGGTTTTGCATTCGATAACCGGGATTGAATATTGTATTTGGGGAATCACCTGTGTCATTCTTCGGGTCAGCTCATATTTGTTGGGTTTTAACGGAGTCATTAGTTCTTACGATTCAAAACACCCTGGGGATAGACTGATGACTTTCCCAAGTCTCAACATGTCATACTGGTTGCATCATTGCTCCAGTGATGGGACCTTACCAACCCTGCCGTCCCTCGTTGCTTTATGTTTCTATGGTTGAAATCCTATGATGTTGTTTATTATTGTTCTCTTGGAGTTTTTGTCTTTGTGGCATTTACGGTGGTTCAGTCAGGTATCTCCTCCTCATTTTGGTAGGGATGGCTTTGACACTGTGTTAAGTGGAGACAATCTGGTAGACTTCAGAATTGTCTAGGCCAATGAAGATTCGTTTCTGTAGTCGGAGATTGTCTAGAAAGGCTCAAATTCACTCGTTTCGTTTATGACTACTAAGAGAGAAGTCAATTTGGTAAAGTAAGATAGAATTGTACAAACAATATTATATGATTAAGGTCTCTTCTCTGTTGCTTGATGATATCTAAAGCTTGGGAGGTACTTGGATATTTATATTCTACATTTAAGTGTTTGCGGACTACATATATTTATGATACAACTATGTACTTCTTGGACTATAACTTGCAATGTTGGGTATTCTTAAAAGGTGCGAACACCTGGAGACCCTGAAAATCATCATACCCTTTTTGGTAATTACGATATAACTAACTCGGAACTATACTGTTCCCAATCCTAGTTATCCAATCTTTAGAGTATTTAGACTTATAGCCTAGTTCTCAAGTCAAACAGAGTTAGCCACAATTGTCTCTGTCATTGATGAAATGATTAATTTTATCTACAGATTGTATCTGTAAGGGTAGTCGTAATCACAAACTTTTTTTTCAGGTTGTTTGACTTTAAATCTCCATAACTCTTTATCCAACCAATAGATATTTTCCAGGAGACTTCCTACTAATTCGCAGAAAGCTATTCCACCAGATTGATAAATAATCTCTCGGTCGACAACCTTTGGTTGCTCTGCGTAACTGGATTTCAATTACTGTTGTAGTATTGGAAGTTATCCTTGTAGCTATAATGTGTTCTGAAACCTTGTTGCAACACTTTTTTGAAATCCAATGGCTTCTATAGTAGTGTTCATCAGAGTTCTAGACTCTTCCAGATATTGGAGGGTGGATGTGAATGTATTGGTCTCTTGCTGAGATTCTTTACCATTCAATACTATTTCTTTGTACGAAAAGGTCCTGTCACCTACATCCTATACCCAAGGTATTACATCTTTGAAGCCTAGTAGCCTTCTGAGTAGTTGATGGGTTTACTCTGTTCCACTTCTCAGACCTAGCTAAAGGTCCCACTTTATACATCTGTAATGATCCCTTCTTGGTTGGTTAGGTCTTGGCGATAGGGAATGATACTTCTCTTTTTCTTCTTCTCCTCTTCTTTGTCTTACAATCGCACTAGGCCTTTGCCTACGTTACCGATAGTACAAGACCTCTATCTTCTATCGGGAACGCTTATCGTAAGCTTTCTCTAACTCTTCTTTGTGAAGAACTTTCCTTGGCATAACGATAATGTTGCAATAAAGATAAAGATCGTAACGGTGTTTTATATTCGTTAAAGTAATAAGTAGGAAAAGTACTTAGAACAAAGCGTAAAGAACCTATTCTCCTCGGCCGCAACGGCCTCCTTATATAGTGTTCTTCCCACCTGTAGTTATGTGATCCAAAGTGGTCATATGTGCGAAATCAAATCATAACAAACTAATCATGTGACCAAGATTGTCACATGCTCAAAACCCATGACCTCATAATGAGGTCATGTGTAAAACTCATAAACCAATCATAACGCAATAAACAAGTCACATGACTCAACTGAGTCATATGTGTGAAATCCATGACCTCATAATGAGGTCATGTGTGAAACATAAATCATATGCACCAGGCCTACCCATAAGGTACACTCGTAAGGCATACTCGTCAGGCACACTCCCAGGACTCATATTTGAGCCATGTGCGAAAGCATCACAAATCCCACACATAACAAATCATATGACTCGAATGAGTCATATGTGTGAAACAATAACATACCTGTGACTCATAACTATATGTCACATGAAAACCTTTTCCTCGCCAAGCCATATTCGTGACAACATCCTGCAAACAGGATCTGGTTGGACCGATGGCGGTGATGTCTATAGTGTTATTCTGATACCTTTAATTCTGTAGTATTATAGTCACAGGATGAAACTGAGATTGATATATATACTGACATCTGGGCCCTGTAAGTGGGCTGGAGGGGGGTGTTGGAGACCAGAGATTCTGATTCTGGATGAGGTTACCCTACTTAGAATGTTTCCTGAGTATCAGATCTAGGTATTCCTAATACCCTGAACCTTTTACACTCTGGATGGCCTTTCATTCTTGCCTGAGGTTGTGTGGGACAATTAGCTGACAGACACTCGTATTTTCTGTATGTTGGTGTGGTTTGGTTGTAGATTGTGTTTGCCAGCTTCACCTATTTCAATTTGGGCCTACCTTCGGTTTGCCTGCATCTGTTCATTTGCCCTTCACCTGCTTGTTGCATTGGTCGGGCATGCCTCTTATCCATTATTTGGTATGTGCATTTTACTGGATCTGTAGAGCTGTTCCTCGATGATCCAGCCTGACTCTTTCCTGACTCTGCTAGACTTCGGTTTAGCTGGGTTGGATGGTGTTGCTGATGCCGGTACCTTCAGATATTGGTGATGGGTTTCTTGTAGCTCTCAACTGTGGCTGGTGGGCTCCTCTTAGCTTCATATTGTTGGGGGATAGTTTTCTGTCAGTGTGGCCAAGACCAGTGGCTGCCTAGTGGAGCTAGGTAGGAGCTGTCCTGTGGCTGTCAGATGGTTGATCTCTCTGAGGGGCTAAGGGGGCTGGATGGGCTCTTTGGTGTCTGGTAAGTAGGGCTTGGGGGGGGGCTGATTAGGGGAGGAAAGGTACCTGCAAGCACTGGTCAGGCCTGCATCAGGTTGGGTGAGATTTAATTAAGTGTTTCCGACCTGCTGGGACTATTTAGGAAAAACTCCAGATGGCTGCAAAGCTCCCTGCAGGACTGGCAGGTTAATGGCCATCTGTGCAGATAATGGATTGCAACCACATGGTTGGACTTGTTTGGTCTTGTGTGCTGAGCTTTGTGGAGTTTGTTTAGTTTGTTTGGTTTGGATATAGGTATAGCAGGAGGGAGTAAGGCACTATGGGTGGGATATATGCTCCACTGACCATTTCAGTCTGTCACTACCTCTATGTATTTCTTTTGTTCATTTTTGTTTGGTTTACAGGCAGCAGGTACAGGTCCTCCTGATGGCATATTCTTTAGCAGCAATTAGTAAAGTGGGTTAATAGGGTAGATGGCCGGGTATGCGGGTATGAGAGGTAGATATGTTGCTTGCCTCTTCCCTGCTATAGTGTCCTGCGAGTGGTTAAAGTTGTTTGTTGGCTTTCTACTGTAGAGAAGAATTTTGTGGGATAGTACTTGGACTGGGTGGAAGTATTTTTATGTTTGTCGGATGAGGAACTTGGTTGAGTTGGTTTTTTGTTCGACTTCAGCTATGCTTAGTGCTGGTTGGCTCCATACCAGAGGGGCTACAGGACTGGACCGGGAAGGGCGTTGGATTGTTTGATGGTCTTGTAATTAGTTTCTGTATGGGCATGACTCGGGGATGGTAGGTGTGGGACCATAGACTAAGTTAGCTTATAGTTAGTGGCATACCAGTTAGTAGTATCTCTGTGCCAGTGAGGGCTCGTCGTATGCCAGTGTGAGTGGTACGAGTTTAAATAAAATTAAATTGACTTCTAAGTACTTTTCCTACTTATTACTTTAATGAATTTAAAATATCTTTACGCTGTTTGTCAGTATTATGACCTTTATTACTATTACGATAACAAGACTCTATACGAGATAGAGTTAGAGAAAGTTTATGATAAATGTTATAGATAGAAGATAACGGTCTTGTACTATTGGTAACGTAGGCATATATTAGGTGGAGATAAACTGATAGACTTCAGAATTGTCTAGGCCAACCAAGATTCGTTTCTGTAGACAGAGATTGTCTAGGAAGGCTCAAGTTTGCTCATTTCGTTTATGACTACTAAGAATGAAGTAAATTTGGTAAAGTAAAATAGAATTGTAAAAACAATATTATATTGTTAAGGTCTCTTCTCTGTTACTTGATGATGTTTAAAGCTTGGGAGGCACTTCGATATGTATATTCCACATCTGAGTGTTTGTGGACTACATTTATTTATTATACAACTATATACTTCTCTGATTATAACTCACAATGTCAGGTATTTTTAAAAGATGTGAATGCCTGGAGACTCTTAAAATCACCACACCCTCTTTGACAATTACGATATAACTAACTCGGAACTATACTATTTCCAATAGTAGTTATATGATGATTAGAGTCTTTAGACATGTGGCCCAGTTCTCAAGTTGAACTGAGTTGGCACCAATTGCCTCCGTCATTGATGAAATGATCAGTTTCATCTGCGGGTTGCATCTGCGAAGATAGTCGTAATCGCAATCTTTTTAGGTCACCTGACTTTAAACCTTCATAACTTCTTACCTAACTGATAGATATCTTCCACAGGACTTCCTACTAATTTGCAGAAAGCTATTCCATTAGATTGACTAATATTTCCTCAGTTGGTAACCCTTAGTTGCTCTAGGTAGCAGGGTTTCAATCACTGATGTTGTACTGTAAGTTATTCCTGCAGCTACAATGTTGTCAGAAACTTAGTTGTGTCACTACTTGCCTGTCGATTCCTATTCATGCTCGACTGCTGAGCCTTGATCATAGTGATCAGCTCATCTGGCTGGTCTGGTTTTATTCTAGTTGCTTGCAAGTCGTGCCACTCATGCCAGGATGCGGGCAAGCAATTCAAAAGATAAAGGTTTTCTCTGGAGGTTTGATAACCTCCACTGCTTCTCATAGACATTCAATGATGTGGTCGATCTCATGAACATATTGCGCAGTTGCTCCACGAGTGTCAAGTGTGCAGTCAAAAAGAGATCACCGAAAGTAGTACATTTCTAAACCCAGAGCTTTCATATACCCTTCAGCCAATTTATCCCATAGGCTCTTTGGATCCTCGTCTTAATCATTTGAGATGTACTGAACACATATGTGTGGCTCCATTGCGTTCCTGATCTTTGCCACAATCCGGAAGCTTTACCTAAGCCATTTATTGAAAGCCAGAACGACTACTGTTTCTGTACTGTCCTTATTTAGTACCTTCTCACATCTGGAAACGATCCACCATAAGTCAAGTTCCTTGAGCTGATCTGACATCCTCTGCCTTCATAGGTCAAAATTCGAGTCACCAAGGAGTGAAAAGGTAACGCACCACACTTGCAATAAGTCTAGAATCTGTGACATCCTGTAGATTTAGACAGCCTACAATTGGTACGCCGGAAGAGAAAAAGAGAAAAGAAAGCTGTTTGCAGCCGAACAAGAAGAAAAGACTAAATGAAGTGGTAGAAAAAGGTCCAGCAAAAATCTACAGTTTTGATAACGGTATGCTGAATGAGTTATTTTCGTATGCGTGTGTAGGAGAGAGAGGATAAGAACTGAATGTATTTCTTAGCTATGAACATTACTACTTAAGTGAATATATGAATGCCAAGCCGTAATGCCCACTGTGTCCTCCAATCCTAATGCCCGTGAGGTAATCTCAGTACCCCTTACTAACAAATAAAAATGGCTAAACATTCATCTTATGGATTACTGAAATTGAATGAAGTTCCAAAGCGACCTTGAGAAACAATTACTATGGATTTTATCATGGACCTACCTCCACTGAAAGGATATAACAGCATCCTGGTCATGGTAGATTGCTTGACTAAAATGAGTCATTTCATTTCATTCAAACAGAATATGGATACACAAGACTTTATTTGGAAATTTTTCCAAGAGGTTTTCTGACTACACTACTATCTGAAGAATATTATTGCTGATTAAAGAACACTATTCACATTAGGACGATGGAAAAAGATAATTAGAGAAATAGTGATACAGAATTGGCTGAGCACTGTATCTCATCCGCAAACTGAAAGACAAATAGAACAGGTAAATGCGATACTCAAGCAATACTTATGGGCCTATGTCAATTATCAACAAGATAATTGGTATAAGCTTTTATCAATAGCAGAGTTTGCATATAATGGAAAACAAGAAATAATAGGCATGACACCATTCTTCGTGAATTATGGACAAGATCCAGAAACAGAGGCCGCAAATCATCTGATTAGTGGCATGATAGCAGATAAACCAAATACGAAAAAATACACAAAATATTACGACACGAAATCAGTCAAATGCAACAATAGCAAAATGAATAATATGATAAACAGTAGAGGCTCAATCTGAACATGCAGCCTGGAGATTTGGTATGACTGCTACTATACAATATCCATATTATGTGGCTATTAAAGAAATTAGATTACAAGAAAATCGGAGAATTTTGGATACTGGAAAATGTTTATAACTGAGGTTATAAGTTCAATCTTCCTCCCTTGATATGAATACATAACACATTCTACATCTTACTCCTTAAACTACACAACAATAACAAGTTTTCCTTACAAACAATCATCTCTCCTCCTCCGATAGAACTTGACAGAGAACCAGAATACGAACTCGACTAAATAATCGATCCCTACTGCTACTATGGCAGTCTCCAGTACCAAGTCAAGTGGACCAGTTATTCACCAGAATATGATAAAACTTGGTAGAATGTACACAACTTCCAAAACGTACAAGATGCCATCTCTACCTTCCACTAGAGATACTCAGGCAAGCCCAGTCTAGGTAACAATCACTTTCAATGACAAGGGCAAAGGAAATTCTCCCGCATCCTTGCAACCACATGAGGGCTGGAGTGATAGTTCCAGACACATCATATCTACAAGCCCTGAATACTCATTCATAGAGCAAAATAGATGACGAACTTAAAGAACAAGAGGAAAAAGCAAGGCATAATGCCATGAGTTGGACGGTGTGCTATGATGATGGATGTCCCACATACTACAGGATCAGGAAGGCTTGGAATAGTTCTTGGAAAAATAGTGAAAGTATGGTCCATACCTGGACTATGCCCTAAAGCACTAGAAACAGTGCTTCAACAACACATACAAAATATACAGAGCGAAGAAAATCTCTGTAGGATACTCCCCAAGAAAGATAGAATGAAGAAACAGTTGGAAGGAAAGAATGCCAGCAGAAGGCATGACACCTCGAGGACAAGGCCTAAAAAGGGGGAAGCCTAAAACTCCTCAACTGAAATAGAGCTGAATATCGGAAGCCTGCAGGAGGCAGATCAGAGAACTTCAGAAATAAGGGAGCCGGGCCGAGGCCACAATTTCAGCAAATGAGAAAACGATTGTGGAGCTGAAATACATGAATGACAATCAGGGATTCACAATCGAAATGGCAAACCTCACACAGGAATTAGTGAGGATAAGATGGAGGACAGTAGACAACAAGTTCAATAGGCTGCCGAGATCTGTGTATGAGACTGGATGGGAAGTATGGAATCTTGGAGAAAAAGCCAGATGGGACTCATGCTTAGGAGGAGAGGAGCTAATATCATGAATATGGCTTAGCAAGGAAAAGTTTTTCAAGTGACTCATGATTATGAGTAATTGGTATGTTATTGTTTTGCGCATATGATTCATATTAAATTGTATAGCAGTACAATCTCAATAAATTCATATGGAAATAGTGCACAGTATGAAGTTTATACTGTGGGCATACTAAGCAAGGAGGAGGTAAATGTGTGAAGGCAGATTGGTAGTAGTTCTTGTCCTTATTTCTTCTAAGTAGGGTGGACAGTAATCCACGATATATACAGGTGTGTATAATGCTGTAACTGGTATTAGTACTCGGTTATTACTTTTGTTTTATGTTTTGTTTTAAGTATCGCTTTGATACTTAGCTTTGTTTTATGTTTTGCTTTAAGTATTGCTTTGATACTTGGTTTGTTTTAAGTATTATTTGATACTTAGTTTTGTTTTATGTTTTGTTTTAAGTATCGCTTTAATACTTGGTTTTGTTTTATGTTTTGTTTTAAGTATCACTGTGATACATGGTTTTGTTTCACATTTTGTTTTAAGTATTGTTTTGATGCTTGATTTGTTTTACCGAAGTGTATCGCTTGATACTTTTGATTAGTTTTGTTCATGCTATACATGAACGGATTTGTGTATTTAAATGACTGCCTATTTCCACGATGGAAAAGGCAGACTTTGACAGACAGTATTTCAATATACTTAGTTGAACAGTTACCTCTTTATTTCTCAGTATACCTGTGAAGCCTCCTTTAGTTCTCAGCTCTCGCCTCCTCTCTGGTAGAACAGCCTACCTGCCAACTAGTGTACCATTTAACGATAACATGATTAGCACTTTGCGAACACGTTATAAATCCTGTGTAACTAAAAGAAAAATAGTGAAAATGTATGAAGAATATAAGTGAGACTGTATTTGACACAGAGAAACTTACTAAAGAAATCTAAACAAACATATGTAGATGTGTAGTAGTGTGAAAGATATGTGGAAATATAAATCTGATGACAAAGAAGAGTGCATAAAATATGCATAAGTAACCAAAATATTCCAAACATCAAAAAGAAAACATATATGTAATCCCTGATTGCTATCATGAAATATTAATTAAATATATACGATAAATATCTTAGCTGTAGTAATGTTCACAGCATATACAATTTAACCAAAACATAAATCAAGTATGAAAATACACATGATTATCAAGTGAAATATACATATGAAATGAATAAAAAATTTCAACAACTGATTTGAGTCATATGACTTGATATGTTATGATTTATTATGTTTCGCATATGACTCAATTATGTGTCATAGGAGGTACGCCTGCCGAGTATGCCTTACAAGTATGACTTGCAAGTATGCCTTGCACATATAATATATGTTCCGCACATGACCCCGTTATGAGGTCATAGGTTTCGGGCATGTGGCCACTGGGGGTTGTAATTTTATGCCTTATTAATTATGTTAGGATTGATTTATGAGTTTTCATTCAAGACCTTGCTACAAGGTTATGGGATTTGAGCATCTGACTACTTTTGTCATATGACTAGTTTGTTATGATTTGGTTTCACACATGTGACCACTTTAGGTTACAAGACTTGGGGTGGGAAGAATACTATAAAAGTAGACAGGTACAGCTGAGAAGGATAAGTACTTTACGCTTTATTCTAAGTACTTTTCTCATCATTGTCTTTACTCCGCCTCAGTGGTAAGCTTCTGTACCCTTGATAATTTCTTTCACTGGACAGTTATCTGGATTCACTCAGTATTCTGGCTTTGGCGGTTATTTTGGGTTGAGGGTTTATCTACTTGTTTGCATCTCGTTTTGTCATCTGCTAGTTATCTAACAATGCTGGCACTTCGAGCTATTCATTATGGTCGCTTACAAGCCCTTTTTGGTAAAAGATCTTATGCTCCCTATCTATCGTCTACTTGTAGGTTCCCATTCAATTAAGAGGATTGAATATTGTATTTAGGGGATCACCTGGATCATTCTTTGAGCTAGATCATATTTGTTAGGTTTTAACAGAGTCCTTAGTTCTTGCAATACAAAATGCCCTTGGGATGATCTGATAACCATTCCAAGTTTCAATATGTCATACTGGCTGCATCATTCCTCTGGTGGTAGCATGGTACCCACCTAGCCTATCCTCATTATGCGTTTGTTTCTATAGTCAGAATCCTACGATGTTGTTTATCACCGTTCACTTGTAGTTTTTGTCCTTGTAGTATTTACAGTAGTTCAGTCAGGTGTTACCACCTCGCCTTAGTAGGGACAGCTTTGTGAGGTGGAGACAATCTGGTAGACTCCAGAATTATATAGACTAAACAAGATTCGTTTCTGTAAACAGAGATTATCTAGGAAGACTCAAGTTCACTTGTTTCGTTTATAACTACTAAGAGTGAAGTAAATTTGGTAAAGTAAGATAGAATTGTAAAATCAATACTATATTGTTAACGTCTCTTCTCTGTTGCTTGATAATGTTTAAAGCTTTGGAGGCACTTCAATATTTATATTCCCCATCTGAGTATTCATGGACTACATCCATTTATCATACAACTGTGTACCTCTTTGATTATAACTCGCAACCTTGGGTATTCTTGAAAGATGTGAACATGTGGAGACCCTGAAAATCACTATACTCTCTTTGGTAATTATGATATAACTAACTCAGAACCATACTGTTCCTAATAGTAGTTATATGATCTTTAGAGTCTTTAGCCTTGTGGCCTAGTTCTCAAGTCGAACTGAGTTGGCCCCAATTGTCTCGGTTATTGATGAAATGATTAGCTTTATCTGTGGGTTGCATTTGTGAAGGTAGTCATAATCACCACCTTTTTTCAGGTCATCTGACTTTAAACCTCCATAACTCCTTACCCAACTGATAGATATCTTCCAGGTGACTTCCTACTAATTCACAAAAAGCTATTCTACTGGATTGACAAATATTCCCTCGGTCGGCAATCCTTAGTTACTTCGGGTGATGGGATTTCAATCACTGTTGTAGTATTGGACGTTATCCTCCTAGCTACAACATGTTCCAAAACTTAGTTGCAATACTCTGTGATGTCCAATGGCTTCTATGGTAGTGTTCCTCGGAGTTCTAGACTCTTTCAGATATTGTAGAGTGAATGTGAATGTATTAGTCTCTTGCTGAGATCCTTTACCATGCAATACTAACTCTTTATGTGAAAAGGTCCTGTCACCTAATGCCCATGCCAAAGGTATGACATCCTTTAAGCCTAGTAACCTTCTGAGTAGTTGACGGACTTACTCTGTTCCACCTCTCAGACCTTGGCGAAGGTCTCCTTTCATATAACCTGCGAACAGGATCTGGTCAGATGGATGGCGGTGACGTATATGGTATTATTCTGATACCTTTAATTCTGTGGTATTATAGTCACAGGACACAACTGAGATTGATATGAATGATAATGTCATGAACGTAACTTGGCACGGAAAAGGTTTTCACATGACTCATGATTATGAGTCATATGTATGTTATTGTTTCACGCATATGACTCATTTGGGTCATATGACTTATTATGTTATGATTTGTTATATTTCGCATATGACTAGATTAAGAGTCATGAGACGTGTGCCTGGTGAGTATGCCTTGTAAGTGTGTCTTGCGGGTATGCCTTGTGCATATGATTTATGTTTTGCAGATGACCTCATTATGAGGTCATAGGTTTTATGCATATGACTCATTCGAGTCATATGACTTGTTTAGTGAGTTATGATTGGTTTATGGGTTTTGGCACATGACCTTACTATGAGGTTAAAGGTTTTGAGGGTATGACCACTTTGGTTACATGATTAGTTTATTATGATTTGGTTTAGGACATGTGACCACTTTGGGTCACATGACAATGGGCGGGAAGAACACTATATAAGGAGGCCGATGCAGTAGAGGAGGATAGGTTCTTCACACTTTGTTCAAAGTACTTTTCCTACTTCTTGCACTCCGTGTTGGAAGTGAGTATAACCAATACTTTACCTTATTTCGCTCGCGATAAATACTTCATCTACTGTTGCTGGTTTGTGTTTTTTGTTTTAGGCGGTCAGTTTGAAGTAGTTGTTTTCGCTTAGAAGGCACTTCAGTGTCAGATATCTGCAGCCTGGTCTCAGTAATCACTAAGTGTAGTTTGGGCGAGGATAGCGTCTTCGACAGCCTCCTCTTCCGCACATTCTCCTCCCCCTTCGACGATGTCATCCCCTGTTCAGTTCAACTCTAACCCCTCCTCGCTTGAGACAGCCCCTGTGGCCTTGTCTCTTGGGCCTACTACTGAGGCTGACCGTGGCCTTATCCCCACAACTACACAGTCATACGTTACACTTAAAGGAAACTTCAATTTCCTACTGTTTCACCACTGTCACGGGTGTCAGAATGCGGTGAACCCGCAGTTTGATGATTTGGTTTAGCTGATAGCTACTGATGCGACCATTGCCACGATGAAAGAATTGGTGGTTTTGGTGAGAGGTTTCCTAAGTGGGAGGAGCTGTTCAGCGATGTGTGGCTTAAACAAAGACACCACCACAGGACTCTTCATTCGGTTCAACTCCGATCATAGCTCGGAATACTCTCTAGCTCCGGCACCCTCTCCCTTCAAACACTTTCAAGCCATCTTTCCTGAATCCTCTGTACTACCAGCCAAGAGTGATGTGGCTGCGGCTACGGTTGAGGTAAGTTCATGGTCTGCTACCCCCCTCCTCGCTAGGTCTGTCCAAAGTAAGATGCCCAATTTCCTCTGCCAGGCTCCTATATGCAAGGCTGGCTCATCTACTCCGTCCTTTATGGCTGGGATGTCATCTGGCGAAAGAGTTCTCTATGAGATCCCAAAGTTCAGATTAGATGACCCAGAGCATGAGGATTACAACCTCCCTATCACTGGGACAAGGCGCCGTGCATGGTCGGAGTCTCCCGCTAAATGATCAGCTGCTCCGGCTCTGGGACCAAAGTTTTCGAAGGCCATTAATGTCGATGAAGGCCGAAAAAAGCAGATCGTTCCTGCCCTCCCTGGCCTGCCTTGTAATGTACATTATGGGTGCCTAGCCGTTCCCCCATCTGTGAGTCTCCCGTTGACCATTGAGGCTACGCCACCCCCCCATCTCCACTGGTAACCGAAGACGTCTTGTCTACCTCTGCCGTGCTGGCTCAGGACACTTCCATAGATTTGGAAGATGGACGCAACTCTGAAGCAACTGGGCTGGGTGACAGCATCCATGCCCCCTTACTGGCAATGGCATTATCACTACCGGGCTTTAGTAGAGAATTGACCTCGCTGGAAGTACAGCTATTAAACTCTCAGGAAGCCTCGTACAATGCCCAGATACCATTGGAAGTTCAACTTCCTGATACCCAGCCCGAGGAAGCCGATGATGCTGTGGCTCAGGTGAACTCGATTATGGCAGGAGTATGTGAGATGCTTGATGCAGGTAGGACTTCCTCTCCAGGGCCATGTTTGGGCAGTATAATAGGATCCATGTTGGAAGGGCTAGATGCCATCTACTCCAGTAACACTTAGCCCCTCCTGTCCTCGGAGTCTGGGTCAATTGAAGATGACATGTTATATGATGTTCGGGCCTGGATGAACAATGGCACCACATTTGGTAATGAAGGATCAGAGGGCACAGTGAACTACTAGAACCGGGTACACCTGCTGGAATGGGCAGTGAAGGCACTAACAGATATTGTTGGCAAGCAAGGGGAAGAGATAGAGACACTAAAAGGTAAGTTGTCCCCCCACCAATGATCCCCTTCACTGGTGTCTGGCAATACTTGTTGGATTCATTGGGAACAAGAACACCATCCCCTGCCCCGGTTAAAGGAAAGAAAACTGCTGCAGCAGCTCTTACTGCTAAAGCCTCCTTCACAGAGGAAGTGAAACGGATGGTGTATGTGTTCAAGCCTCCCGCCGCTCAGAAAAAACAGGCACCCTCTGCGTGCCCTGCATCAGCAGCCTTCTCCCTCCAGTCTAGTAGTGGGAGCTCCTCCAGTAAAGAGGGGGTAACTCTGCATGTGGCTGGTAGGGGAGAAGGCAAATTGGTGCATTGGGAAAAGGAAGATAGGCGGATGAAGAAAAGAGGGAGGAAAGGAAACGTGGTAGACACCTGAGTAGTGCTGCCAGAAGGAGAAGAAAGGCTGCCAGAGGATCTGGTAGTGAGAAGAAGAGGACGACCCCAGCCAAGACTCAGGGGAAAAATGCTGATAAACAGGGACTGACTCTGGTGGCAGTGGTGCCTGCTACTCCGCTGGCTCAGTCAGGGCCTGCGGCCATGACCAGCATCAAGGTAACTGCAGCCCCAATGCGACAAGAGTACCAACGAGTCCTACAGGGGCTACCTGACCTGCTAAACTCGGTACCGGCACCAACACAGTCGTTACCGACCCCGGATGCCTGTGGAAGGCATATCACTATGTGATTCACCGCCTGTAAACAAGTAGCCTTACCAGAAGGTGTGAGCAGCGAGGCAATTCAGAATGAGATCAACATGACCTTCTCAAACCAAGGAAAGATTTGAGGTAGTGCACCGTACATCCGTGCTGGGCACGTCTGGCCTGAGATTGGTTATATCTTTTTGACACTGGCTGGACATTCTGTCACGGAACTAGGCAACCGGCTTGACAAGGCAAGGCTTAACCTGCTTAGAGAATTGTCACTATCAGATTTTGAGTTCTAGAGGAACTTGGAGAAGTTGAAGATTTTGGTTTCTGGTGTCCCGCTTGCTGACACAGGATGAGGATCAATATGGAGATTTGAGGGGTGGACCAGGAGTGCAGCTTTTGATGGCCTCTGTACTGACTTGGAGCAATCTGTCACGAATGTGGCTTGGCATGAAAAAGGTTTCATGTGACACATGGTTATAAGTCACAGGTATGTTAATGTTTCACACATATGACTCATTCAAGTCATATGATTAGTTATGTGTGGGATTTGTGATGCTTTCGCATGTGGCTCAAATATGAGTCATGGGACGAGTGCAGGGCGAGTATGCCTTGTGAGTGTGCCTTGCAGGTAAGCCTTACGTATATGATTTATCTTTCGCATATGACCTTGTTATGAGGTCTTGGGTTTCATGCATATGACTCAGTCGAGTCATATGACTTGCTTATTACGTTATGATTGGTTTATGAGTTTTGCACATGACCTTGCTATGAGGTCATGGGTTTTGAGCATGTGACCACTTTGGTCACATGACTAGTTTGTTATGATTTGGTTTCGCACATGTGACCACTTTGGGTCACATGACTACAGGTTGGAAGAATACTATATAAGAAGGCCGATGTGGCTGAGGAGGATAGGTTCTTCATGCTTTGTTCTAAGTACTTTTCCTCATCCTTTCACCCCGTGTCGGAACATGAAGGTTCGGTGTCGATCCAATCAGGGCCCTTGATTTCTATCTCACGATAGGCTTCAAGTCTTTAACTTCGATCACCTTTAAGGGGCATCGTTGTTAAACCCCTCTCCTACGATTGCTGGAAGTTCTTTCTTCCTTCTACCCATCTTTACGTTTTTTTGTTCACGGCGCCTCCTTATGGTCGCAATGGCTAAGCGAGCCTCTGTCCCTTCCGCTAGGTCCGCTCTACATTCGTTGGTGGTTTTGTCTCGTACCGTCGAGAAGAACTTTGCCCTAGAGGCCGAAGTCTCTGGCCTTCGGCATCACATCTCCGTCCTTTCTCGGCGATTTTATTGCCCTGAGAAAGAGATATCTACCTTGTCGGCTGCCCTGGCCTCTGAACGCGATACTGTTCATGGTTTGGTCACAATTTTGGCGGCTAAAGCTCCTACGGTTATCCCCTCTTCGCTTGTCCCCTCGGTCACTTTGGTTACTATGGTGGTCTCCGTTGGGGGGGGTGGGCTAGACCCTGAGAATTCTCAGGGTCAAGTGGAGGAGCTCCCTCGGGAGATTGTTGCGCCGGCAGTTATTCCTGCCCCCCCTGCAGCTACGGTTGTGGATGGTGGTGTGGGTGGTCCGGTTCCTGATTCGTCTAGATCAGGGGAGGCGCTTGCTCCTAGTGTGAGTAGGGTGGATCCTAGTGTGGTGATACCAGTTGCGGTGGTATCACCCCCTTCGTGGGGGCAGGTGCCTGAGTCCTCTGTGGCTGAGCCCGTGGCTGGTCGGGGAAGCGCCTCCAGTGGCGTCCCTCCTGTGGTGATGGGTGGCGATGTGGGTGGCCCATCCAGTCCTGCTGCTAGACTTGTGCCCGGGGGTGGGAAGAGGAAGAGAAACAAAAAGCGCCAGGTCAAGCAAGACCAGATCTCACCTGTGCCACTTGTTCCCGACTCGGAAGGGTCATCGCCTTTGCTGGTTTGCTATCGCAAACCGGCTGCTACAGAGTCCATGGCGGGTTCGCCGGCTGTGGAGCAAGCTGAGGAGATAGAGGAGGAGTTGAATACCTGGGCATATTCGGTCAAGTGCCGGCGGCTTGGGGACTATCTCCTCCTGGCTACTTCCTTCAAGGTTTTTGGACTGCGTTGCTGGTATGGTGCCCCCCTGATTCTCTACGACGGTTCGTACCCCTTTGGCTAGGAAGCCCTCACCCTGTAAGCTGACTTTCCTTTTGGGTTTACGCGCTTGGGTTTTGGGTGTTTCTTCTGTTTGGGATTGGGGGAGGGTGCCTGGCGGTGGGTGGGGATGTCCCGAGATCATTGAGTGGGCACATTCGGGTGGGTTTCCACTGTGCAGGGGGTTATCGCAGGGTCACATTTAGGTGGCGGTAGTGTAATTTTTGTATTTTGTATGGGTAACTTGGCTGGCGGATAGGCTGGGCTGAGGAGGACTTTCTTTACCGGTGATGGTTTTGTACTTAGTGTTCGTGTTAGGGCATGGCGTGGGCATGTTTGAGGTGTAGGGCTGGAGGTTTAGTTAGTTCGTAGTTAGTGATATTCGGGATGCGACAACCTGGGGGCCCGGCCCTGGGGCTTGTCGTATGCCAGTCTTGTCAGTACGAGTTTAAATAAAATTAGATTGACTTCTAAGTACTTTTCCTACTTATTACTTTAAACGAATATAAAACACCTTTACGATCTTTATCTTTATTACAACATTATTGTTACACCAAGGAAAGCTCTTCACGAAGAAGAGTTAGAGAAAGCTTATGATATGTGTTCCCGATATTTTTGACAGAAGTCTTGTACTATCGGCAACATAGGAAGAGACATAGTGCTATCGTAAGACGAAGAAAAGAGAAGAAAGAGAAGATAAGTATTGTTTCCCGTCACCAAGAACAAACCATCCAAGGAGGGATCATTATACAATCCAACATGCGTGTAGTTATAGTGTCTAGGTTAGATATTATTGGGTCCATCCACGCCATGAGGCAGGCCAATGCTATGATGTATGGCATCCGTTTCGTGGTTGAAAGAAATGAGGCCATCAGGGAAAGGCTGGCCGAGGGAAAGATTTGGTTGAGAGGAGGAGCCTGCAATGTCTAGGTATTTGAAGAACATAGACCCCTAAAGGTTTGTGGTATGTGTCTGGAGACTGGCCACTTTGAGGCCACATGTGGTCGCCCACTCTGATGTTGGTTCTGTTTTGGAGTACATGTCTCCTGGGAACATATGTGCAGCAAGCATAGATGCTTTGAGGGTGTAGGTCAGGCCTGCGGACACACTAGGAGACAATGCTGACTTTGCCACCGGATGCACCACTTTACTGAGTATGAGCAGTACTCTGGAGTCAAGTTGTCATCCTCAGTTACATTGTCCTCACCTCCGAAGCAGGGAATGGCCCTGTTACCGGAACTTGCCAAGAAACCAGAACAACAGGGAAGTCATGCTAGAAGGGCCCAGAGATGATGCTGCAGTCATGGAACATCCTCAATACTATGACTGATTGAGATCAGCCGTGACGAGGAAGATGAAGGCCCCTGCCAGAAGTCGGACAAGGCCACGGGTAAGAATCTGGAAAGCTCCTCCCCCTCCCCCTCCCAAGTGCGTGGGATTTTGAAAACCACTACCACCTCCAAACCCCACTGAGAAGATATGTTTTGGACAGCTCAGGACCAGGATAGTAGTATCCCCTATGCCTCTGGCCCTTGCAGTACGAGGGGATCAGTTGAGGCTCCCTTTTAATGCTTATTATGACAATAGCATTAAATTTTGGGAGGGGTAGTTGGAATCGGATGCTAGCATATAATTTGTTTTCTTTTGCGGATTTGTTTATTATTATTGAACCACTGGTTGATCTGGAATGACTGCATGTACCTATAGATGTTGATGGGTGGGATGTATTTTCCTTTATTAAGGGGTCGGGTGTGGAGGTATTTGTTCGATCACATATTTGTAGGATGTATGAGATGGTGAGGCATGGAGAGAGTAGTGCCAGTGTTGGCTATTAGGAAAGCAGGGTGAAGAAGGTGTTTGTCGGAGTCTACTTCTGACCTAGTTACACTAAGAACCAATTTGTTGGCTGGTTAGATGAACTCAGAGAACCAGATATCATATTTGGTGACTTCAATGCCAGGCATCAGGACTGGGACCCAGATATGGACCACAACAATACAGGTGGACGATGGCTGAAACAGTGGTTCATGGCCCCGACTCGCGATATGAACATGGTTTCCCCAACGGTACCAACCTTTTCGGACGTTTCCAGAATTGACCTTTGCCTACACCGGGCACCGTATATTAGTCATCGATACCTCGACACTGCTGGCTGTGAGCATAGTGCCCAAGCCCTTAAGTTGGCAATCGACCTCTCTGATAACATCATATGTAGGAGGTCAGCCTGGAAGAAGGTAGTATGGGAGAAGGTTGGGAAACAGTTAGATGCCCTGCAAGGGGTGGAAGATGGGAAGTTATGGGAAGAAGTGAGACAGGTGGTGGATGCACTCCCACAGGCCTCCATTGGCAGAGGTCAGTGCAAGTGGTGGACACCAGAGTTGGACAGGATGAGGTTGGATGTGGCCCGGCTGTGTCGATACTCTAAACGTAAGGCCCGGCGGACGGAGGACTACAAATTGGCCCATTGTGTTTACTGGGCATGTCTGATGAGGGCTAGATTTGAGCACATCAGGGAAAAGATAGCTGAGAGCCAAGACCCAGACATCTTTAGGTTGGCATAGAAGCTAGAAGCTAAGCGAACCCCTCCCTCCATGGCCCACCCAGACAGGTCCTATACTACTACACATTCAGATATTAGTAACTTGATTGCGCAACAGTTGTCTCCTGTAGACTCCACCCCTTGGGAGGACTCCGAGATCGACATGGATAGTGCCCAAGAGATGGAAATTGCCCTTACCAGGTCCTCTACAAATACGGGCCCAGGCGAGGACGATATTGGTTATCCCTTCCCACCGTTTTGGAAACAAAGAGATACAACAACATTGAGGCACCTGGTGGACTATGAGGTATGGCACGATGTTTCAGACTGGTACAAGGCTGATTGGGTACTCATACCCAAGCTGGACAAACTCAGGTACAATGTCGTGAAATTGTGGAGGATGATACACCTCCTGCCAACACTGGCGAAAGTCACGGAACGCATTGTCCTGTTGAGACTGGCTGCCTGCCTTGATCTGGGGGAAATACAGTTTGTATCTTGACGGAAGTGGGGTGTTCATGATGCCATAGCAGTAGTCTTCGAGTTCCTATGACATAATAAGGGGTACAAAAGACTGATCTTATCAATGGACGTTGAAGGGGGGTTTGATAACATTGATGTCGATCTTCTGTCTGACTTTCTGGTGGCCAGGGAGTGCCCCGTATACCTCTACCAATGGATCCATCGGTGGGCTTCCTGTCGGTCGGTGTGGTTTCACTTCACCGGATGCATCTCTCGCCCCTACCATATAAGTAAAGGAGTATCTCATGGCTCACCCCTTTCCCTATTCCTTTTTGGTAGATACGTAGCAGATATATTCAGGCCACACATCTAGTACTCCCCCAGTGTATGTCAGCTGGTGGTCTCGTACGTCGATGACGGGGTTATTATGGGGGTGGTAGAATCAAGTAAGGCTACCCACTACTATGCGGAAGAGATACTTGCAGACTGTGACTCCATAGTCAGAGTAAGGGAAATGGGATTCAGTGCTTTTAAGACTCAGTGGATTGGATTTGGTGATAAGACATGGGAAGGAATGGAATTATTAGGAGAAATGGTATTGCCTTCAGAGGACTTAGGGGTTCTTGGGTATAGGTTTAATGTATTTCTCAATATTTCTTCTCATGTAAAGTATTGATTGGAAAGGGGGTTGGGTATTATGAGAAGGATTTCGGCGTTGGGAAGGAGGTTTGGGAGTGTTGATGGGTTAGGAGTGTGGGAGACCTACCACTTGGAGCAAGCAGCCTACCTTCCGACTATCTACTATGGACTTGTGTTTGTAACCGACCACATGTCAGATGAGAAACAGATTCAGGTCCATATTAACGACTGCTTCCGATCAGTGTTTCGAACACCTGTGAGGTTGGCAAACAACATACTGCTAGCCGAGTTCGGAATACCGCCTGTTGCTATTCAGGGAAGGTACCTACAATGGAGGTGTTACAGCTGATTCTTCAATTACCGATATTGTGTCCAGCACCCATGGTTTGGGGAAATATAACTACA
Source organism: Tuber melanosporum (assembly GCF_000151645.1). Lineage (NCBI taxonomy): Eukaryota > Fungi > Ascomycota > Pezizomycetes > Pezizales > Tuberaceae > Tuber > Tuber melanosporum. The sequence continues at coordinate 100,295 of NW_003299120.1, read as the reverse complement.
GTGGAAAGAGAAAGGCATGGTAGCACATCGGCAGACTTCAGATAAGGAGCTCATCTGTCGCCTGACAGTCTCAATTGGGAAAGGCAAGTCCGTGATAGCTTCATGCCACCGTGCTCTTTATGTGAACCTCTGTACATCTTCGGATGTAGTGATATACATGGATGGATCTAAGGGCTCTGAGGGGGCTGGTGTAGCCTGGGTGGTATTTGAGAGAGGGGCCTTGACCTATGTTGACAGGTGCTCAGTTCCTCCATCCTGGAGCATTGTGGAGTGTGAGTTGTTTGCTGTTATGTGTGCCCTCCGACATGCTCAGGATATGGCTAAGAGATGCCCAGTCCATGTGTTCCTGGACTGCGTGCCAGCCCTCATCATGGTTGACAACATGTTTTCAGATGATGACTCGGCTGAGTTGTGGGAGGTAATAGTTCTCTTGTTAAATGAATTCTCTCACATCAGTTTCAGTTAGGTTTCCAGTCATGTGGGCATCGATGGCAATGAGATGGTTGACCTAAAGGCTAAGGCCTATATTGGACACCCCTTGCACCCGCTGCTTTGGGAAGGTGTAAGCTTTGGGATTGGTCATGCAGCCCTGGCTAGGAAATTGTGTAGGGAAGAGTGGGGGACCTGGCATGCTTGGGAAGGGCACAAGTATTATACTCAGGAACCGAAAGTACCTTGGCACCTCTGGGGCCTAACCTGAATAGATTCCTATATTTTGTTAAGGATCTGCAGTGTGACGGGCATGGTTGGCCATGACAGCTGTGAAGGGAAGGAAGACAGACACCACTAGACTGAGTGCCCCTAATATGCTAGAGAGTGCCCAGCTGATGAAGACTTGTATAAGGACTCGGCAGTCCCAAGGTGGAAGTGCTGGTGGATAAATTATCAGTGGCTGGGCTTGGGAATCCTCCGCTGTGCTGCAATTGTAAATGGGGAGCTGGTTCTGGCAGGTAACCCCTTTGACGACACATTGATGGTAGAAAGGGACGGGGGGACAGTGTTGATAGGAGACCCTATGACCTGCACCCAGTGCGAGAAGAGACACAATGGTAGTAGCTGTGTCTTGCCAGGCGAGGTGATACTGCTGAAGAAGTGGCTCTTTTTACCTGACCAATGGCAGTGCGAGTGTCCCTGTTACGGTGCCACCATTTCCGCTGCAGCCACCAAGAAACTTGCCACCTTCGCGGAACACTTCAAGAAACCGCCACGGTGTTTACAGATATGTCATGGTCGATTTTGGCATTCTCAGCACCAATAGTGGGACAAACTGAATTTGGTGACATGGATATTGGTGGTCTTGAGGTGGGCTAAAGTGAACGGATTGCTGAAGGAACCCCACTGCTCCTACTGTGGTTTGATGTTGACGGGAGGTTACTTAAATCTTGGATTGCACTACAAGAGGACAGAGGGATATTGGGATAGACTGTATGTTTCCTTTGTTGAGTATGTGGGATAAATTGTGTTGGGGGCGGATAAGGGTAAGGGTATGAGATGGTGGCTGGGTAGCGAGGTAGGAAGATGCGTTAATCCCGAGTAGCACTAGTCGCTATGAGCACCCGTGAGCCCACTTAGGTAGTGATTTTTGGATTTATGTTTGGGGGGAGTGGCTGCAAGGTGGAATGGTCTGAGGTAGTGTATTTTAGATAGTTTAATTTAAGGGGCGCGGGAAAGACTAGTCGTATGCCAGTGTTGGTAGTACTAGTATAAATAGAATTAGATTGAATTCTAAGTACTTTTCCTACTTCTTGCACTCCGTGTCGGAAGTGAGTATAACCAATACTTTACCTTATTTTACTCGTGACAAATAGTTCATCACTGATACTTGTTTGTGCTTTTCATTTTAGGCGGTTGGTTAGAAGTTAGTTGTTCTCGCTTAGAAGTCACTTCAGTGTGAGATATCTGTGGCCTGGTCCTGGTAATCACTGAGTGTAGCTTGGGCGAGGATGGCGTCTTTGACAGCCTCCTCTTCTACAGATTCTCCCTCCCCTTCCAGGATATTGTCCCCCGTTCAGTTCAACTCCAACCCCTCCTTCTTGCTTGAGACAGCCTATGTAGCCTTGTCTCAGCACCTACTACAGAGGCTGACCATGGCCTTATCCCGACAACTACATAGTCATATGTTGCACCTAAAGGGAACTTTAATTTCCTACAGTTTCACCACTGTCACGGGTATCAGAATATGGTGAACCAGCAGTTTGATGAGTTAGTTTAGCAAACGCTCGCTGACCCAACCATCGCTACAATGAAAGAAGTGGAGGTTTTGGTGAGAGGTTTCCTAATTGGGAGAGGCTGTTCAGCCACATGTGGCTTGAACAAGGACACAACCACAGGACTCTTTGTTTGGTTCAACTCTGATCATGGCTCAGAATATTCTCCAGCCCCCGCACCCTCTCCCTCTAAAGACTCCCATACCGTTGTCCCTGAATCTTCTGTACTGCCGGCCAAAGGCAATTCGACTGCAGCTACAGTTGAGGCAGGTTCATTGTCTGCTACCCCTCCTCTCTCTAGGGCTGTCCAAAGCAAGATGCCCAGTTTCCTTCTCCAGCCCCCTGTACGAAAGGCTGGCTTGTCCACTCCTTCCTTTTTGGCTGGAATGTCGTCTGGAGAAAGGGCTTAGTATGAGACCCCTAAGTTCAGATTAGATAGCCATGAGGATGAAGACTACAACCCCCTTACCGTTGGGACGTGACGCCGTACGCTGTCTGCATCCCCCACCAAAAGATCCTCTACTCCAGCTCTCAGGCCACAATTTCTAAGGGCCATTAATGTCAATGAAGGCCGGAAAAAACAGATAGTTCCCACCCTCCCAGGCCTGCCCCTTAGCGTGCATCTGTAACGATCCCTCTTCAGATAGTTAGTTCTTGGCGATGGGGAACGATACTTATCTTTTCTTTCCCTTTCTTTCTTTGTCTTACGATAGCATTAGACCTCTGCCTATGTTACCGATAGTACAAGACCTCTGTCTTCTATCGGAAACACCTATCGTAAGCTTTCTCTAACTCGTCTTCGTAACGAGTACTTCTGGGCGTAATGATAACGTTGCAATAAGGATAAAGATCGTAAAGGTGTTTTATATTCGTTAAAGTAATATATAGGAAAAGTACTTAGAACAAAGCGTGAAGAACCTATCTTCCTCGGCCGCATCGGCCTCCTTATATAGTGTTCTTCCCGCCTTTAATCATGTGACCTAAAGTGGTCACATGTGCAAAACCAAACCAAATCAAACTAGTCATGTGACCAAAGTGATCACATGCTCAAAACCCATGACCTTATAGCAAGGTCATGTGCGAAACTCATAAACCAATCATAACGCAATAAACAAGTCATATGTATGAAACCCATGACATCATAATAAGGTCATGTGTGAAACATAAATCATATGCGCAAGGCTTGCCCATAAGGCATACTCGTAAGGCATACTCGTCAGGCGCATGTCCCATGACTCATACTTGAGCCATGTGCGAATGCATCACAAATCCCACACATAACTAATCATACAACCTGAATAGGTTATATGCGTGAAACAATAACATACCTGTGACTGATAACCATGTGTCACGTGAAAACCCTTTCCTCACTAAGCCACGTTCGTGACAGCATCACAGGCAACTCACTATTCCCCCCCATGTGGGGCTACCATCTACTATCGAGGCTATACCGCCATCCCGCTCTCTATTGGTAACCGAAGATATCCTACCTACCTCTGAGGTATTGGCTCAGGATACTCCTATAGATTTGGAAAAAGGACGAAACTCTGAAGTGACAGGACTGGGTGACAGCATCTACACCCCCTCTCCAACAATGGCATTGTCGCCACCAGAAGAATGCGCTATGCCAGAAAGATAGGTGTTAAGCTGCCAGGAAGTCTCATCTGACGCCCAAACACCATTGGAAGTACAACTCCTGAGTACCCAACCTGAGGAAGCTGATGCCACTGTGGCTCAGGTAGACTCAATCATGGCAGGAGTATGCGAGATGTTGGATGCAGGTAGGACTCCCTCTCCGGGACCCCACTTGGGTAGTATAATTGGATCCATGTTCGAAGGGCTAGAGGACATCTACTCTGGCAACACTCAGCCCCTCCTCTCCTTGGAATCTGGGTTGATTGAGGATGACACTATACATGATATCCATACTTGGATGAACAATGGTGCCGCATTTGGTAATGATGGACCAGAGGGTGGAGTAAATTATTAGAGCCAAGTACACCTGCTGGAACAGGGGGTAAAGGCACGGACAGACATTGTTGGCAAGCAAGGGGAAAAGATAGAGACGCTACAAGGTAAGTTGTCCTCCCGCCACTGCTCTTCTTTAGTAATGTTCAGCGATACCCCATCTGTATTGTTGGGAATGACACCACCTCCTGCCCTCTTTAAGAGAAAGGAAGCTACTACGGCAGCTCTTACTGCTAAGGCCTCCTTCACGGAGCTAGTGAAATAGATAGCATATGTGCCCAAGCCTCCCACCACTCAGAAAGAACAGGCACCCACTGCCTGCCCCTTATCGGCAGCCTCCTCCCACCAGTCTAGCAGTGGGAGCTTCTCCAGTAAAGGTGGGGTAACTCTACAGGTGGCTCATGGGGGAGAAAGAAAGTCGGTACACTGGGAAAAAGAGGATGGGGGGGATAAAGAAGAAAAGAAAAAGGAAAGAAAACGTGGTAGACGCCTAAGTGGTACTGTCAGAAGGAGAAGAAAGGTTGCCAGAGAGTCTGGTAGTGAGAAGAAGATGGTGACCCTGGCCAAGACTCAGGGGAAGAACGCTGATATGTAGGAACCCACTCTGGTGGCAGCGGAGCCTACTGCTCTGCCGGCTCAGTCAGGGCCTGCAGCCATGGCCGGCATTAATGTAACTATGGCCCCGATGCGACCAGAGTACTGACAAGTTCCACAGGTGCCTCCTAACCTACTCAACTCTATACCAGTGCTGCCACAGTCATCGCTGACCCTGGATGCCCACAGAAGGCATATTACTCTGCAGTTCGCTACACGCAAGGAGGTGGCCTTACTAGAAGGAGTTGGCATCGAGGCTATTAGGAACTGGGTCAACATGACTTTCTCCAACCAAGGAAAGATTCGGGGCAATACCCAGTACATCTGTGCTGGGCACATCCGGCCTGAGATTGGTTGTATCTTTTTAACCTTGGCGGGATATTCTGTGACTGAATTAGGCAACTGACTCAACAAGGCTACGCTTGACCCACTTAGAGAATTGTCACTTCAGGAGTTCAAGTTCCAGAGAAACCTAGAAAAGGTAAAGGTTTTTATTTCTGGTGTCCCGCTTGCTAACACAGGACAAGGATCAATTTAGAAAATTGAGGGATGGACTGAAAGCACAGCCTTTAATGGCCTCCGCACTGACTTGGAGCAATCCAACACTGGTGTAGTTACCGTTTCCTGACCAGATATCATGAGATCCATCTACACCGTGAGACAGGCCAATGCTACGACATGTGGTATCCATTTCGTGGTCGAAAGAAACGAGGCCATCAGGGAAAGGCTGGCTGAAGGAAAAATTTGGTTGAGAGGAGGAGCCCGCAATGTCAGGGTATTCGAAGAATATAGACCCCTAAAGGTTTGTGGTAAGTGCTTGGAAACTGACCACTTTGAGGCTACTTGTGGTCGCCCTCCTCACTGTCGGTTTTACTTTGGAGTACATTTCTACTGGGAGCACATATGCAGCAAGCTTTGATACTCTGGAGGGGTAGGACAGGCCTGTGGACACACTAGGAGACAATGCTGGCTTTGTGACCAGATGGACCACTTCACTGGATATGAACAGTGTCCAGAAGTCAGGTCATCACCCCCAGCTACATCATCCTCGCCTCCAAAACAGGAGACGGCTGCACCGATGCAAACTGCCAGAAAGCTGAAACAACAAGGAAGTCAGACGAGAAGGGCCCAGAGATGACGTCGCAGTCATGGAAGATCCCCAACACCATGGTTGATTGAGATCAGCAGCGATAAGGAAGATGAAGGCCCCTGTCAGAAGTCCAATAAGGCCAAGGGTAAGGAACCGGAACACCACTCCCCTTCTCCCTCCCCGGCGCGTGGGATTTTGAAAACCACTGCTACCACCAAACCCCACCAGGAAGATACTTTTTGAACTACCCGGGATCAGGATAGTGGTCTCCTATGTACCTCTGGCTCTTGTGGCCCGAGTAGATCAGTTGAGGCCCCTTCTTAATGCTTATTATGACAATGGCATTAAATGTAGGAAGGAGTAGTTGGAATCGGGTGCTGGCATTTGATTTATTTTCTTTTGCTGATTTATTTTTTATTATTGAACCACTGGTTGATCAGAAGGGACTACATGTACCTATAGATATGGATAGTTGGGATTTGTTTTCCTAGGTTAAGAAGTCGGGTGTTGAGGTGTTTGTTTTGTCCCACATTTTTGGAATGTTCAAAATGGTGAAGCACGGAGAAAGTACAGCCAGTATTGGTTATTGGAAAAAGACGGTGAAGAAAGTACTTGCTGGAGTTTACTTCCGACCCGGCTATACTTGGGACCAATTTGTTGCGTGGTTGGACGAACTAGGGGAACCAGATATCATATTTGGTAACTTCAATGCCAGACACCAAGATTGGGACTCCAATATGGACAATGACAATAAGGGCGGACGGTGGCTAAAATAGTGGTTTACGGCCCCAACTCATGACATGAACGTAGTCTCCCCAATGGTGTCAACCTTCAGGGACGTTTTCAGGATCAATCTTTGCCTGCACCAGGCACGGTATATCTGGCATCGATACCTGGACGTAGCTGGCTGTGAGCATAGTACTCATGTAACGTGTTCGCAAGGTGCTAATCACGTTATCGGTAAAGAATACGATAGTTGGCAGGTGGCCTGCTCTTCCAGAGAGGAGGCGAGAGCTGAGAACTAAAGGAGGCTTCGAGGGTGTACTGAGAAACAAAGAAGTAACTGTTCAACCAAGTATATTGAAATACTGTCTGTCGAAGTCTGCCTTTTCTATCATAGAAACAGGCGGTCTTTAAATACACAAATCTGTTCATGTCTAGCATGAACGAAACTAATCAAAGGTATCAATTAATACTCTTTGGTAAAACTCCTTAAGTATCAAAACGATACTTAAAACAAAACATAAAACAAAACCAAGTATCAAACGATACTTAAAACAAACCAAGTATTGAAGCGATACTTAAAACAAAACATAAAACAAAACCAATAACCAAGTACCCGTACTGGTTACATTCCCCAAAACAAAACAACTGTTTAAACAAACAAAACCTAATAATCATCAAATGCGGAGTCTGAGAAACTAAAAGCTTCAGTTTCTGCTAAAAATTCTTCATCGTAAGTGTCACACCAGGGACAAGAGGAAACTCTAAGGAAACACTTAGACTCGAAGAAATCTAAATCACAGTAGTCACGAATACCAGATTCGTGTTGTACATCAACCCAAGCGTGATCGCAATCAGGACAGTAATCTATCCAGAGGATTTTGAAGTAGTCTTCAAGTCAGATAGCATCGCGGTTCAACAACAGTCCAACAATCTGTTGTCGCAGCCTCACATTGAGCTCCACATAGGTTGACATCGTTATGGTATTCGGATGGTGATTGGTGACTAGATAAAGTTGTCGAGAGCCTGCTCCATGGCTTGATTTTCCTCATCGCTGCTTTCGAATTCCGATTCAAAGTATGGCGCCCAAAATCCATCTCTAGCTTCGAGTTCTGCATGCCATCACTCAGTTTCTGGCATCATGGGTGTCCAGCACATTGTGATGTAGTTGATTGTTGGGGGAAGGGATCCATTTGGCATATTGTCTTTCCACCATTCATTGACCATATCCATAGCATGCTCTAGTCCTTCCAGTAGTTCCCAACTGTTTTCGCTCGTTGGATATCCTTTCCATTTGACTAAGAACTGATCATTTCCATGCCAAAGGCGGTGGTCTCGGATTTCTTCAACTTCCCATTCATCTTTCTTTTCAATGATAATTGGTGCGGATCGAGAGTGGGTTCTTCCAGGGAACTTAGAGTCGTCATTGGGCTGGAATCGTTTGACAGCAGAGGCGTGGAATACTGCAGTATTGCGGCGGTACATACGTCCATCCATCTGGACAGCGTAGTTCTCTGTATGTTCGTCAAAGGATAAGACTTTGAAGGGTCCGCGCCATCGGGGTTGCAGTTTCTTGCTGCATCCAACATTGGTAATGAACATGTTACCGTGTACCATGAGCATGTCTCCTGGTGAGATGGGGACATGTTTGCATCGTCGTTTCTGGGCGGTAGTGGTACTTCGGAATCGGGCAGCCTTAACAGCTTGGAAGGCATCGTTCCGAATTGCTTGGTGGCGGTTTAGATGGTCATCAGAGGCAGGGACTGAGGAGTTCTTAAATAGTGTTGTAGGTAGGAGGGGGTATTGACGGCCAAAGACAGCCTTGTATGGTGACATCCCTAAGGTATCTGAAAATCCGGCGTTGATATATGCAGCGATCTCACCAAGGACTGGTTCCCAGTTGGTTTGTCGTTCATTGATCAGATTCCTAATTCCGGTCTTAACTTCGCGAATCTTTCTTTCTGCTTGGCCATTTGTCTCATGATGTCCAGGGGCAGCCATAATGTGGTTTATTCCGAGAGAAGTCAAGGTTTGCTTCCAGAATCTGGCGGTAAAACGGGGATCAGCATCACTGACAATAGATAAGGGGTACCCATGGGGGGTAAACAGGTATCGTTGGAGGTTATTCCAGGTGTCTTTGTAGGAATCGGTAACTTTCATTGGTATTAACCAGGTGTATCCAGAGAATTGATCCACAGCTACCAAGATGGTGTCATATCCGGCAGACTTGTTGAATGGTCCTGCGAAATCGATGGCATAGGATTCAAATATTTCACATGGTAGTTGGAAGGTCTGAGCTTTCCCTTCAGGAAGTTGTGTTCGCTCCTGGTTTGTCTGGCAGAGTTTACATTGTTTGACGAAATCGCGGAAATCCTTGCGCATCTCAGGCCAGTAAACATATTCTGAAGCATATTGAAGGTTGCGGTCCGCACTTTGGTGTCCTTTGTTTCGAATCTCGGATATGTCATATTCTCTAATAGTCATTCCATTGAACATATGGCCCTTTGGTATGTATAGGCAACGTTCACCATAACGGGTGCTGGTATAGACCATTCCGTTTGATATGTTGTAGGGAGCAAGATCTCCATGCCTGGAGCTATCCATGGCTTTGAAGTAAATCGGGTCATAGCGATATCCTGCTATCATTTGGCTTCGGAAAGAGGAGGTTAATTCTTCTGTGGTTGATCTAACATCTCGTTCATCCGCGATTAGGGATCCTCTTGTTGGTTCGATAGGGGCTTCCTCTTCCTCAAAGGTTTCGTAGAGTTGACGCCGATGCTCGGGAATAGTAGGGGGTATGACCGAGACAATGGTTTCATTGTTGTATACTCGTAAGGGTCCACCATATAGTGGTCGTGAATCGATCATGGGAGGAGAGGATGGCGGGGCTGACTGTGGGGGGTGCAAATAGGATATTACATCCCCGTAGGCTGCTGCTTGTTCGAGTTCTTCAAGACCTTGGTATCGTGTTGGAGCAGGGTTAAGGATAGGAGGGGATTGGGTTGACTCATTTTTATCGATCATCTCTTCTTCTCCTTCTTCGGTGTCGAAGCTGGTGTCTTTGGAATCGTCAGCAGGCATATAGTACAGTCACTGGTATCTGTTTCCGAACTTAATCTCGGTCTGGTGAAAAGGGCAGGTGTCGTGGTAACAGTGGGACCAGTGGAGTCTGCTTTGTTCAAGTTCGTGAGGAGGTGTACTGCGGAGCGTGCAATTGTCTTTCCATTCTTCATCAATGTCCTTTCCTCATTCTGTACCGGCAGCACTGTACATGGTGTAAGAGAAAGGATTGGAGGGAGCAGCAGAGCTGGCGGTAGCCATTGATGGTTCTTGTTCATAGGCGGTGTCGTCAGGGCTGTCCTCGCTTTGCCTTGTGTGGTCGTGAACAAGACGAGGGTTTGCGAGGTCTTGATTCTCATATAGGCGGGAGAGAGCGTCAGCTAAATAGTTCGTTCCTCCAGGGGTGTAGATGATTTTTGCATCGTATTTGCTGATTTCGCCTATCCATCTTGTTCTTCTTCTTCCAGGTATTCTTTCTGTTTTAAGATTAGTGAGGGGTTGGTGGTCGGTAACAATAGTGAAGGTATTGCCCATGAGGATGTGGTTGAAAGCGGCGAGAGCATCAATCACAGCAAGGGCTTCCTTGTCTGTTGTTCTATAGTTCATCGGTGAGTTAGTGAACTTCCTGCTGTGCAATGCGGCCGGCCTTGCCGTTTCATGGGAGGCCCCTTGCCCAACCCATGCTCCAACTCCAACATCCGATGCATCAGTAATCAGCCATATCAGTTCTGGTTTACTATCGTCGATAGGTTGAATAACGTTGGAGTTTTTAATCAATTCCTTGATGTTGGTAAAGGCTTGGTCATGAGTGTGGGTCCAGACAAATTCTGCATTGCCGGTAAGGTCTGTGAGTGGCGCTGTCACAGTGGCATGGTGTGGGAGGAACTGGGAAATATAGTTGACTAGTCCTAGGAATCGCATGAGTTCCTTTTGATTCCGGGATGTTGACCATTCCGTTAAACAGGCTATTTTTCCATGGGCTGCGTGTATTTCTTCATCATCTATAACATGTCCTAGGATATCGAGTTTATCGACAAACAGGATTCATTTGTTTCTGCTAGCGTAGAATTTCGCTTCCCTTAGTTTAGTACAAACCAATCCTATATGGTAGGCATGTTCTATTTTGGTGTTTGAGAAGATGAGAATATCATCAATGTAGACCCAAACAAAATGGTGGAGGTATTCGCTTAGGAGGTTTTCCATAATTCGCATAAAGGTGGCGGGCGCATTCATATCACCTTCTAACATAACTTGGCTAATGAAACTTCCGCAGGGTGTTTTGAAACTGTTGTCGCGTTTGCTTTCTGGGTCTAACCTTGTTTGGAAGTAGGCATCGCTTAGGTCAATCTTACTTCGGAATCTTGCCCGTCCAACTGCATTTAGAATCTGGGTTTGGTTTGGGATAGCGGAGCTGTCCATAACTGTGTTTTCATTCCGTAGCTTAAGGTCAACCAAGGGGCGGATTCTTTTGCCATCTGCTTTGGGTTGAACAAACATAGGAGCGGCACCTGGGGCTTCTGCTCGGTAGATGACTCCTCTTCTTTGTTGTTGGTTGATCCAATCACAAAGTGGACTTTTGTATGTGTCAGGAATAGAGTAGGTGGGTTGGTTCTTAAGATTAGAGGGGTCTCGGAGGCGGATGTGGTGATTCACGTCTCTTATAGGTGGTAGTTCTTCGGGTACTTGATCAGGGAAAACGTCAGAGTACTCATCCAATAGTCGTAGTGCAGTTGCTTCACAGACTGCGGCTCGGTACTCTCCGCTTGTTGGCTCACATGAGACTCTAACCTTCTGCTCTGGGAAATCGATAGTTGATTCCCCACACCCGATTATAGCTTTGTGTCGGTTCAGGAATGGCATGCCTATTAGGGCATCGTATTTGGCTAAATGTCCAATCAGTATTTCCTGGGGGGGTAGGACTGCAGAACCAAGTCGTATGTTCACACTGCAGGTTTTATGGCTTGTGGATCGTGATCCTTTTACTGCCGTATTTATTGGTATGGATTGGTTAAGGTCTCAGGTGGGGAGTCCATGGACAGAGACAAAGGCATTACTGATCATATCTCTTCAGATTGCGCCAGTGTCGAATCGGACTCGAGCCCTTTTGCCATTGATCAGGATAGTACCTTCTAGAGCGGTGTGTGCTTTGAATGTAGCCGGAGGTCGAACACTGTTGCATTCCACATCGATATATCCGATATGGATCTCTTCATATTCACTGGATTGGGTGTTATCGCTTTCAACATTGTTGGCCAATGCCTCTTGCTTAATAGCCTTTCCTTTCCTTTTCTTCGTAGGACAGTTCTTTGCTATGTGTCCCGTCTTTCCGCATTCAAAACATTCTCCTTTTTGCCATCTCGATTCTTGGGAGGATTTTGTTTTCTTCATGAAAACCCGTGGGGTATCGTCTTCAGAGTTGCTGGAGGCTTTGTGTTGTGGCTGGCTGTTCCTACTAGAGGATGTCTGTGTTTTGTAGGCCTTGGTCTCATGGAGAATGGCGTCCTTTCGTTCTGCTCTTGCAATTATTACTGCAATATCATCGCCGTCTTCCTCGAGTGGTTCTACTTCTCGCCGGAGGGTAGGGTGCATGGTGTCGTCGAATCGTCGCTTCAGGATATATTTGGAGATACTTCCTCTCTCCATCTGGTCCTTATACATCCTTAGGTCCGTAGCCACATCGGTGATTCGCTTGACATGCGTTTCGTTAACTTGCTGCAGCTGGTGGAATTTGTTGTATAGGAGGTCGTTGGTTATAGAGGATTGGAATCATCCTTTCAGGTAATCGAGAACTGTAGTTCCTCTTAATCTTACATTCCCGCTGAAATCCTTATAGCATTGGTGGTATGCGTCGGTTGTCTTTCCTTCGCAGAATAATCCAATGATAAGTCCGGTTGTAGGGTCTTCCACATCTTTTCCTTGTAAGAGTAGGAAGTGTGAGAGTTCTGTTGCCCATCGGTCAAAGGCTTCAGGTCTGAGGTCTTTTCCTTCTCCTGTGAACTTCGCTGGGAGGTGGAGTTTAAACTTAGGGGGTTCAAATACTGGGGGTACCTCCTCTTCTTCAGGCCTTGCCCGAGATTTCCCTCCTCCAGAAGGCCCTCCTCCTGTGCTAGCCATATCTGATTCGCTACTGGATTCGGGGTCGTTTGGAGGTTCAAAGGAAGGCTTCTTTGCTGGAGTAGCAGGGAATTCTCCTGGAGGTTGTGTATCTACAGTGTTTGCAGGATCGCGTGGCTCTTTAGCAGAGCGCTGCGGTTGTTTCTTTCTTCTAAGGTCTTGCTGTGGGATTTGCTTCCCACTCCTGGTCGATCAAAGACTCTATCTTGGATTTGAGATGAAGCTGAATGTGCTGTGATTCTGCCGCTTCTCTCCGCTAGCGTTCTGAGGTGGATATCGATAGGTTGATCAGGCCTAAATCCGGGGACAGGTTCTTAACCACTTGCTGAGGTTAAAAAAATGTAACGTGTTCGCCAGGTGCTAATCACGTTATCGGTAAAGAATACAATAGTTGGCAGGTGGCCTGCTCTTCTGGAGAGGAGGCGAGAGCTGAGAACTAAAGGAGGCTTCGAGGGTGTACTGAGAAACAAAAAAGTAACCGTTCAACCAAGTATATTGAAATACTGTCTGTCGAAGTCTGCCTTTTCTATCATAGAAACAGGGGGTCTTTAAATACACAACTCTGTTCATATCTAGCATGAATGAAACTAATCAAAGGTATCAATTGATACTCTTTGGTAAAACTCCTTAAGTATCAAAACGATACTTAAAACAAAACATAAAACAAAACCAAGTATCAAACGATACGTAAAACAAACCAAGTATCGAAGCGATACTTAAAACAAAACATAAAACAAAACCAATAACCAAGTACCCGTACCGGTTACAGCTCAAGCCCATAAATTAGTGGTTGACCTCCCTGATAACGTCATGTGTTGAAGGCCAGCCTGGAAGAATGTAGTCTGGGAGAAGGTTGGGAAACAGTTGGATGCCCTGCAAGAAGTGGAAGATAGGAAGTTATGGGAAGAAGTGAGACAAGTGGTGGATGCACTACCTTGGGCCTCCGTTGGCACAGGTTAGTGCAATTGGTGGATAACAGAGTTGGACAGGATGAGGTTGGATGTGAGCGGGCTATATCGATACTTCAAACACAGGGTGGAGCGGACAGAAGACTACAAATTGGCTCAATGTGTTTACAGGTCATGCCTGCTTAGAGCTAGATGTGAACATATCAGGGAAATGATAGTTGAGAGCCAAGACCCAGACATCTTTAGGTTAGCATGGAAGCTGGAAGCTAAGCAAACCCCTCCCTCTATGGCCCACCCAGACAGGTCCTATACTACTACACATTCAGATATTAGTAACTTGATTGTGCAACAGTTGTCTCCTGTAGACCCCACCCCTTAGGATGACTCCGAGATCGACATGGATAGTGCTCAAGAGATGGAAATTGCCCTTACCAGGTCCCCTATGAATACAGGCCCAGGAGAGGACGATATTGGCTATCGCATCCTGCGTTTTTAGAAATGAAGAAATACGGTAACATTGGGATGCCTGGTCAACTACGGGTTACGGCACGATGTCTCAGGCTGGCACAAGGCTGAGGTGGTGCTCATACCCAAGCAAGACAAACCTAGGTATCATATTGTGAAAGCGTGGAGAATGATATATCTCCTGCTGATGCCGGCAAAGGTGGCAGAACGCATGGTCCTGTTGAGGCTGACTGCCTGCCTCGTTCTGGGAGAACCACAATTCGGGTCTCACCGGAAGTGTGGGGTACATGATGCCATGGCAGTAGTCTTTGAATTCTTGCCGCATAATGAGAGTTATAAACATCTGATCTTGTCAACGGACATCGAATGACGGTTCAATAATATTGATGTCGATATCCTGTCAGACTTTCTGGTACCCAGGAGGTGCCCCGTACACCTTTGCCAATAGATCTGGCATTGGGCTTCCTGTAGGTCAGTCCGGCTTAGATTCAACGGATGTGTCTCCCGACCCTACGATATCAGTAAGGGAGTACCTCAGGGCTCGCCCCATTCCCCGTTCCTCTTCAGTGGGTACGTGGTAGATATATTCAGGCCATACATGCGATACTCCCCTAGTGTATGCCAGCTGATGGTCTCATATATTGATGATGGGGTTATTATAGTAGCAGTAGAGTCGAGTAAGGCCACCCGACACCATGTGGGAGAGATATTTGCAGACTGCGACTGCATAGCTAGAGCCAGGGGAATGGGGTTCAGTGCTCTCAAGACTCAGTGGATTGGGTTTGGAGACAGGGCATGGGAAGGAATGGAACTGTTAGGAGAAATACTATTATCTTCGGAGAACCTACGGGTTCTTGGGTATAGGTTTCATGTATTTCTTAACTTTTCTTCTCATGTAAAGTGTTGGTTGGAAAGGGGGCTAGGTGTTGGGAGGAGGATTTCAGCGTTGGGGAGGAGGTTTGGAAGTGTTTGTAGGTTAAGAGCGTAGGAAATGTGCTGCTTGGTGCGGGTAGCCTACCTTCTGACTGTTTACTATAGACTTGAGTTTGTAACCGACCACACATTGTATGTAAAGCAAATTCAGGTCCATGTTAACGACTGCTTCCGGTCAGAATTTTGAACGCCTATGAGGTTGGCAAACAACATACTGCTAGCCAAATTTGGAACGCCTGCTGTGGCTATTCAGGGATGATACTTACAATAGAGGTGTTAAAGCCAGTTTGTTAATTACCAATATTGTGACCAGCCTCGATGGTTCGGGGAAATACGGCTATAATAGAAGGAGGAAGACATGGTGGCATATTGGCAGACTTCGGACAAAGAGCTCAACAGCCGCCCGATGGTTTCAATTGGGAAAGGCAAGGTGGTGATGGCTGCACACTACTGAGTATTGTATACGGACCTCTGTACCTCTTAGGATGTAGTTATATACACAGACGGATCCAAATGCTCCATGGAGGCTGATATGACTTGAGTGGTATTTAAGAGAGGGGCCTTGACCCATGTTGACAGGTGCTCGGTTCCGCCATCTGGGAGCATTGTCGAATGCGAGTTGTTTACTGTTCTGTGAGCCCTCTAACTTGCTCAGGATGTGGCCAAGAGATGCCCGGTCCATATGTTCTTAGACTGTATACCGGCTCTTATCATGATTGACAACAAGTTTCCAGATGATGACTTGGCTGAGCGGTGGAAGGTAATAGTGCCCTTGTTGAATACATTCTCACACGTCAGTCTTAGTAGGATCTCCGGTCACGTGAGCATTGATGGCAACGAGATGGTCGACCTGAAGGCTAAGGCCTGTGTTGGGCACCACTTGCACCTCCTGCTTTGGGAAGGTGTTAGCTTTGGGATTGGTCATGCAGCCTAGGCCCGGGAGCTCTGGAAGGAGGAATGGGGGACTTGGCATGTTAGGGAAAGGTACGAGTATTATGTCCTGAAGCTAAGAGCACCTCGGCACCTCTGGAGCCTGACCGGAATAGATTTCTAGGTTTTGTTAAGGATCCGTAGTGGGATGGGCATGGTCTGCCATGACAGCTGTGAAGGGAAGGAAGACAGATACCACTGGAGTAAGTGTCCCCATTATGCTAGAGGACGTCCTGCTGATGAACATTTGTATAAGGACTCGGCTGTCTTGAGGTGGAAATGTTGGTGGATAGATCATCCGTAGCTGGGTCTAGGAATCCCTCATCATGTCAGGGTTGTGAATGGGGAGTTGGTTATGGCAGGTAACCCCTTTGATGGCACGTTAATGGTGGAAAGGGACAGGGAGACAGTTTTGTTAAAAGATCCTACGACCTGCACCCGGTGCAAGAAGAGGCACGATGGTAGTGACTGCGTCCTGCCAGGCGAGGTGACACTGCCGAAGAAGTGGTTCTTTTTACCTGACTAGTGGCGGTGCGAGTATTCCTGTTGTGGTACTACCATTTCCACTAGAGCCACCAAGAAACGCTCCACCTTTGAAAAACACTTCGAGAAATGGCCCCAGTGTTTATGAATATATCACGATCAATTTTGGCATTCTTGGCATCTGCAGTGGGACGAGCTGAACCTGGTGCTATGAACGTCGATGGTTTTGAGGTGGGCTAAGGTGAACAGGTTACTAAAGGAACCCTGCTGCCACTTTTGTGGTTTGGTGTTGGTAGAAGGTTATTTGGATCTTGAGTTACATTACAAGAGGACGGAGGGATGTTGGTATAGACTTTATATTTTTTTTGTTGAGCATTATACTACGGACGTCCGACATGGAGACCACGGGTTTACAATAT